>NC_037668.1:107570635-107773030 GCF_003255815.1 Theropithecus gelada
CCCCCAAAAAAAAAAAAAAAAAAAAAAAAAAAAAAAAACAGGCTGATAAATCCAGTTTCCCAGAAAGAAACATTTAATAGGGACTTATGAACAGAAGCCATGTCCTTGGCAGTCACAAGACAAGATAGTGACAAGACAAGATCCCTGTGTCATTGCCCTCCAGACCCAGGGCTTATATACTATAAAGAAAGAATGTGTCGGGCAATTGAAGTCAGTCCCTCAGGGAAAAGCAAGAATGCTATGTGAATCTGCCTAAGAACAGGTTTTACTGTTAAGGTTGTTTTGATATAAGAGCAGGATTTGCAGTAACTGTAGATAAAGTAGAAACCTTAAAGGCATTCCTGGAACAAGGGTTAATCAAAAGTCAGCATGGTGGATTAGCATCCAAGATGGAGTTACTTTAGCCTCCACAAGGGGCCATCACTTAGCCCACCACAATAGGCATAACAAATCGCATTTTTAATATAACTCAATTTAAAGATAATATGTCTTTCACGGGAGGGCAATGATGAGAAGACAAATAACTAAATAATTTGTTATATACTATACCCTTTCAAATGACTACTTAGAAGGGTGATAGGTTTTAACATTTCCAGTTGTATCAATCTCTCATTTTGTTGTTTTACCTTCTGATACAATACTGAGAAATTAAAAAATAGCTTGTAATTTATATTCCAGAAATCTAGTATTTATCCTAAAAATTGCTTCATCCTTAAACTTGTAAAATTCACTTCTACCAAAAGAAAGAAAAAAATGGAAGGACAAATAGGCTGCTCATATGAAAATGACGACTTCAAGTCACGTATCAGTTTTCTTTTGGAGATAATTCACAAGCCACCATTTTGCCCTAGGGAGAAATGTTGCCGTTTTCACAGCAAAGTGTTTTTTTTGTACAGTGAAATGACAGTTTTCCTCAACAGTAAAACTGAATTAACTTCTGAAGGAAAAAAAATGCAGTAAAAATGTCAAACTCATAAAATATGTCATGTTTTGAACATCTGCACATGTTTTTTGACTGACCTGAACAAGAAAGAAAATGTCCTCAAGGTACCAGTGATTCAGGAACTAGGTGGTTGAAGGACAGGTGGGGATGAGGATGGGAGTATTGGGAATAAGGAGGATAGATTTTAAGTGTAACTTAGATACAATTGTATCATCCAGAAATAGTTCCATATCTTGAGTTCCAAGGTATAGAACTATATACCTTCATATATATACTATTTCATGTACAAGATATGAACAACTTAGAACTCAAGGTACACCTTAGAACTCAAGATATGGAGCTATTTCAGGATGATAATAATAGATACACTTGTTATTTGTGCAATGCCATGTTAAATAGTCTAAAAGATCTATGCAAGTCTAGAGTTAAAGTGATACAGCTCTAAACTAGAAAGCCTGATATGTCTCAGAGGAAAGTCTTCCTTCTTAACCTCCCATCTTTCTCCACATTCTTCCTCTTTCCATCCTTCTCTCTTTTCTCCCTTCCTCTCTCTTTTTTTTTCCTCCTTCCCTTTTTCTCTCTCCATCCCTTTTTAAAATGTCCTTCAGAAAAATGGTTTGGATTACTGAAAACAATATTTAGTCACAGACACTAAATATATGGATGTGAAATAATGCAACCTACAGGAAAGAGACATTATGACCCTTTATATTCTGTGAAAAGAAGAGTTTAAATCACAAAGCGTTTAAAACATTCTATATGAACAGATAATTCAACATTTTCCCTCCTGACCCATGGAAGAAAATCAAAACAGTTCCACACAGTGTCATGCCATGCACAATACGAAAGAATAAGAGAACGAGATATTATGAATATCCATAACTTTACAACTATCTGTAATTCTTTATTATTTATAGAACTATTTCATAATTCTTTAATTTTGTCATCCTAAGAGCCATTGAAGTAAATAAGAAAGATAGTCATTCATTCCATATTTTGTAGAAGGCGACATGGATCCAGAGTCAACGGGAGATGTTACCCACTGGTACAAAATATCGGTCTCACTGCAGAAAGGGTAGATATCTGTGTCAATATCAGTGGCTACATATAATAGAGAGCATTTCAAGATGCTGGATCTCAGCTCAGTCATACCTCTTACTCTTTGACTCCACCTAAGGAGCTTCATATTCTTGGGACTCAATTCTATTCTATTTATAATAAAGAAGGAGTAATCTATGATTTCTCAAATTCTTTTCAGCTCAAACAAGTTCAGATTGTAGAAAGCCTTTTCAGCAAGAGCCTTGTCTGCCCTCTGTGCATAGGAAAACTTTACCTTTTCTCTTTAAATTTATTTACTCTGGCTAATGAGAGTAATTTTATTTTCGGCACCCAAACTTACCTCAGTGTGATCTTAAGCCAAAAGGATCATTTGGAATAAGAAGACAATTCCAGGACTCTGAGTTTTCTTCATTACCAAGGTCAATTGTTCATAAGGCAGCACCTCAGGCTCTTATGCTTGTCTTTTTTGCTAGCCACCTTCCACTGGAACCATCATCTTGTTCTGTCCCTCTCAGTGGTATACCCTATTATAGTCAGCCAACTGATCAGATGAAGAAAGTTAGTTTTCAACCATGACTAATGTGCAAGATATGAATGAAGGAAAACCTACACATAGTAGGAGTTCTTCAAAGTTAATAATATAATTGCATCTGGCAATGAATCGAAGTTCATATTTTTTTCACATATCCTTGAGACAATTCAGATATTTCCTGGTTAATATAGAGAGGAGGAGAGAGGGCCTGGTATCTAGTACCAAATTCTGCCCTGGCCTCTGCTCAGGCTCCTGTTCTGGTGTGTGTTTGTATACATATCCTGAAAAAGTCTCCTAGACAAATACTCTGTATCATCATCTGTCATGTTACCTTTGGGATTGTGTGAAAGAGAGGATATTCATTCAAAGAAAGTATGTTATGAAGTAGATATAATCTCTAAATAATAAATGTAGAGTCAAATTTTGCCTTTTTTAAAAAGGCCAACATTATTAATTCACTGGATATTAATATTATTTAAGGGATTATTTTAAAAAATTGTTAAGAAAAAGTAAAGTTGGAGATCATTAGGAAAGCAAGATGAAGTCCTTTCTTTAAACAGTAAGTGTTTGCTAGGTTTGCCAATCTATCGATTCATGTATTTGGACCTCTTTTTCCTGTTCATATTCCTCCAATTCCCCCAATTGGAAACATTGTTAAAACAGTTGAAAAAATTCAATAAAGTCATAATATTTTATTTAAGAAATAAACTTTGGAAGGAAGCAATAAGATCTATATGACTGTTCCTCTCTCTATAGCAGCACTCGTGACCCCCTAATCCATATGTCAATTCATTATATCTTTGATTGGTGTTCAATGCTTGACTTATTCTGATGGGTAATAGTAAAGGTTTGGCTACAGTTTCAGGTATTTTACAAATAATGATGCCATTTTGAGGAAAGTGACAAAAGCTAGACTTTTGACCATATATTACTTCATGTTTTCTGTTTCATTTGTCCCTTTATTTAGGATAAGATAACTTCATTCCAATATACATCCAGATTTACCAAGATTGATTAATTTCTCAACTTTGCTGAGCCTTGTTATTCCCAAATAATATGAGGTTGAACACCAGTTAGGTCATTCATTTTCTAAGGTGTGCCCGCTATCCTTGGCTTGTAATACCCTTTAAGATCTAGTTTCTCAACCGGGCGCAGTGGCTCACGCCTGTAATCCCAGCACTTTGGGAGGCCGAGGTGGGTGGATCATGAGGTCAAGAGTTCGAGACAAGCCTGGCCAAGATGGTGAAACCTCATCTCTACTAAAAATACAAAAATTAGCTGGGTGTGGTGGTGCATGCCTATAACCCCAGCTACTTGGGAGGCTGAGGCAGGAGAATCACTTGAACTCGGGAGGTGGAGGTTGCAGTGAGCCAAGATCATGCCATTGCACTCCAGCCTGGATGACAAGAGCGAAACTCCGTCAAAAAAAAAAAAAAAAAAAAATCTAGTTTCTTATCTTCCGGGACCAGCTCTATGCCCCAGGAAATGAAATACCGTGAAGCTCATTACCCAGGCTCCCGACTCTCTGCTTTCGGTTGGGATCAACCAATGAAAGACACAGTCAAGAGGTGGCAGAATGGAAAGAGAAAGAATGCTGGGTAGCTATTTTCTCTCTGCCTCCAGTTTTCACCAATATGCTAGCTTTGATGCGTTCCTAGAGACACCACTCCCACTCCTGCTGTGAAAATTCTTATTTCATGGCTCTAGTCCTCACTGAGCACAAGAACCATCCATCCCTTCACTTGCCCTCCAGGCCCTGGGGTGCTAACGCTTTGCTGGTTGTTTCGGGCAGTTCTCTGGGAAACAAATTCTGAGAGGGATATTTCTGTGGAGGAACTTGGTTGTGAAACGAGCTTAGGAAAAACACATGCTGAGTTGGAAGGAAATGAAATTGGACAGAAAGAAATGCCCTCTGCTGCAGTTATAGTATTGACTTCTGCTCTGAAGCTGAGACGGAGCTCAAGAGAAGTTTGAATCCCAATCAGCAGGCTGGGTCTTTGCGTTCCTTGAGGACCAGTTGATGGATGTGGGCTGCTCAGAGAAGAGCCATAACTTTAGAGAAGGTAGCCCTTTCTGGCTGAGGACACTTTTTTTGTGAGCCCTCAGCCCGCATAGCTGGAGGAAAGAGGAAATTATTCTGGAGGAGAAAACTGGCAGAAGACCACAGCATTCACTATAATGGCCCCTCTCAGCTTCTCTAGCATTTTGTTGGTTCTTTTAACCTTGCCCAAACCTCTGCAATTAATCCTTTTATTATACTCACTTTGGTCAAACCCTTTGAAGAAGCATCCGTTTTTAGTCCAGGTCTAAAATTAAAGTTTTTTAAAAAGCTGCTCAGGCAGTTGTTGCTATTGTTGTTGTTGTTGTTTTGGAGACAGTATCTTTCTCTGTCATCCAGACCAGAGTGCAGTGGCACAATCTCAGCTCACTGCAACCTCCGCCCCCTGGGTTCAAGTGATTCTCCTGTCTCAGCCTCCCCAGAGCCAAGTAGCTGGGCTTACAGACATGTGCCACCACACTTGACTAATTTTTATATTTTTAGTAGAGACAGGGTTTCGCCATGTTGGCCAGGATGGTCTCAAACCCCTGACCTCAGGTGATTCACCTGTCTCAGTCTCTCAAAGTGTTGGGATTACAGGCGTGAGCCACCATGTCCGGCTCAGGCAGTCTTTTATATTTCTACTTTTGAGTCCTGGTTCTACCACTTACCACTTACTTTGAGACTTTCCTAGTAAGAGGTGAAGCCAGCTGGGCTTCTGGGTTGGGTGGGGACTTGGAGAACTTTTCTGTCTAGCTAAAGGATTGTAAACACACTAATCAGTGCTCTGTGTCTAGCTAAAGGTGTGTAAGTGCACCAATCAGCACTCTGTAAAAATGCACCAATCAGTGCTCTGTGTCTAGCTAAAGGTTTGTAAACGCAGCAATCAGCTATCTAAAAATGCACCAATCAGCACTCTGTGTCTAGCTAAAGGTTTGTAAACACACGAATCAGCACACTGTAAAAACAGACCAATCAGCACTCTGTAAAACGGACCAATCAGCAGGATGTGGGCGGGGCCAAATAAGGAACTAAAAGCTGGCCACGGGCACCAGCAGCGGCAATGTCTTCCACACTGTGGAACCTTTGTTGTTTCACTGATCATAATAACTCTTGCTGCTGCTCACTCTTTGGGTTCACACTACCTTTATGAGCTGCAACACTCACTGCAAAGGTCTGCAGCTTCACTCCTGAAGTCAGTGAGACCATGAACCCACCAGGAAAGAGCAAACAACTCTGGATGCACCACCTTTAAGAGCTGTAGCACTCACTGTGAAGGTCTGCAGCTTCACTCCTGAAGTCAGC
This sequence comes from Theropithecus gelada, assembly GCF_003255815.1. NCBI lineage: Eukaryota > Metazoa > Chordata > Mammalia > Primates > Cercopithecidae > Theropithecus > Theropithecus gelada. The sequence goes on from NC_037668.1 coordinate 107,576,513, forward strand.
GAGACCATGAACCCAGCAGAAGAAGGAAACTCAGGATACATCTGAACATCTGAAGGAAGAAACTCTGGACACATCTTTAAGAACTGTAACACTCACTGCGAGGGTCTGCGGCTTCATTCTTGAAGTCAGCGAGACCAAGAACCCACCAGAAGGAATCAATTCCGGACACAGTAGGTTATTTATAACACCTGGGTTTTGTTTCTGTCAGTATAAAATATAGATAATAATGGTACCTATTTGATAGGATTGCTGTGAGAACTACTTACAATAATCAAGTTATTAGAGGTGCACTTACCACATGAAAAATGCCAATAAAGATAACTTGTACTTTTACTTATACTAATTTTCATTCCATCTCCAAAGAGCTGTTTTCATTAGATCTTTTTTTTTTTTTTTTTTTTTTTTTTTTGAGGCAGAGTCTTCCTCTGTCCCCCAGGCTGGAGTGCAGTGGTGTGATCCCCGCTCATGGAAAGCTCTGCCTCTCGGGTTCACGCCATTCTCCTGCCTCAGCCTCCCGAGTAGCTGGGACTACAGGTGCCCGCCACCATGCCCGGCTAATTTTATTTTTTTTTTGTATTTTTAGGAGAGACGGAGTTTTACCATGTTAGCCAGGATGGTCTCGATCTCCTGACCTTGTGATCCGACTGCCTCGGTCTCCCAAAGTGCTGGGATTATAGGCGTGAGCCACCACGCCCGGCCCATTAGATCTTTTAACAGTTTAAATCCTGCATTTAGCATTGCACCTAATCGTTATTAAGTTAAAAAGTTGTGGACGATATTTAAAAATCCATTTTGCTGCACTGCTTTAGTGAAGTTTATTTATAATCTCTGTTTCTCTAAATAAATGTCTAATTTCACCCATTTGTAAAATTCATGAGCTGGTAAATATTTTTCAGAAATGTACAGTTATTTATAGATTATTTAAAATACTTTGTTTCTGTGCTATTGATGTTATATAGTAGCTGCTTAACATTTAAATATATCCATAAAGATCTAAAATCATGGGAGTGTTTCAATGGTTAGGTGGTAGTGGTTAATGTTGTTATTACTATTTTTTTACCTGATTGATTTGTATTGTGCCTTAATATGCTGTTGCTGTTGTTTTCTAGTAATTAAATACATTCCTTTAGTACTTTATCCAATTGAAAGTGAACAGAGTAGCTCACTGCAGCTAATGTCTGTCCAAGGCTTACATTTATCAAATTCGGTTTGACTTTTTGTGTGTATGCATTTGAAGTCAACTTACTAAAAGTAAACTCCTTTGCCTTCATCCATGTTTTCTGCTTTGAGAAAGAAAGCTAATATTTTCTTTCTGACTTTAGCAAACGTGAAAATTATGTTTACCTGAAGCTAGAATTTGGACCAGAAAGGCAGCATAACAACTTTTGATTAAAAGAGTTCCAGACGAATCTGTTCCTGCTTGTCACCTGTCATTAAGTGGATTTAAGCCTCTCAAAGGTTGAAAATTGTTTCTGAGGATGTTATTTAGGCTTTTGTTATTGGAAGCGCTCTGATTATTTCATCTTTAGTACCCTTTTAAAAATGTAAATTGGGGGTTGACACTTTACTATTAATGTATAGTTTCACTGTTGGCAAATGGAAAACAAATCTGAATGGTTTTTCTTCAACTATCAAATTTTCCAAAGAGAAGAAGAGATTTTTCACGAACGTGCTGAATAGCTTTCATCAAGCTTAATGGTGACAAAGAACATTATGCTTAGACACTAGAAAGATAATGCAAGGATATTAGTGTGAGAACAAATTTCAGGCCTATTACAAACAACTCCATGCAGAAGAGTTATGTATAACATATAAAACCAACCTAAAGGCTTTCGAGTAGGTCATAAAGCATTCACAAATGATGTCAAATATATATGCAGATTAAAGATCATAGATGATAAGGTAAACAAAAAAGCAGAGAAAAGTTTGGGTAAGAGAATTAAAGCTGTAACTTTTCATGTGGCTTTTTGTAACTACAGAGGTACGGATTTTATTTTCATCATATATATACCTTATGAATTATTTATTACTCTAATAAAATAACATAATTTTACAATTAAAAAATCAGAGACAATTTCATAGGATTAGGATGTTGCTCTTAGATTGCATTTGGTTTTCATGAGCATTCTGATTTTGATATGAATATTAGCTAGCCAACTAGGGCCTGACAAATACTGAAATATATTTAGTTCATCATGCAATGTGGAGTTGATTCAAATTTTGGTTCTGTGTTGTAGGTATACATATGAATTACAACCTCTAACTTAAAAGACTGATAAGTATGGTAAAGTGAAAATTTTTAAAACTGTATTGATCTATACCTGTTTTACACACACACACACACACACACACACAATTTTAATTTAAGTAAAAGGACAGCAAGGAGTCTCCATGTCATCCTGTTGTTTCAGACCATGTAAGATTTAGACAGCCTCTTAAGGAGTACCCCATAGTGTACCGAGACTTATATGGCAATATAACTGCTGGTGCTTCATATTTATATGAAATTGTATCTCCCTTTTCTAATAATACTTTTTCACTTAATCTGTTTGCATCATTTGGAAAGGTAGTTTTCTTTTTCTTCTTTGAAAATCAATTTCTCTAGTCTCTGATCTGTATCTTTCTTCTGTTGTCTATTTCTTTAAATTTAGGATATAAAATGACAATTTGAAATCTGACCTATTTTTTTAGTAATCCAGTGACACCTGTTCAAATGGGGTATCTAGCATAAATTAATAATGGATATGTATTTGTAAAGAGGCAGTCATTAAAAACATGAAGATATTTTGTATGTTTTCCATATTCTGAATCATTTTAATGTGGAAAAAAAGAATAATAGATTCATCAAGCGTTGTCTCTCAGATCTCAGCCTGTGTGGGAGTCTTGACCTCATACCATTGATATAAGCTATTGGGTGGCAATTGGGAAGGTAAGAATATGCTGAATTATTTAAATATTCAAATTCATTCAGCAAAATAAATGCAAGGAGAATGAGAATTAGAGCATTTCATTTAATTAATATTTACTACATAGCTACAGGGTGCTTGGCACAAAATCAGGTGCTATTTGTACAGTCAATGTCCTTCTTAATGCAAAAATATTATATATGTTTTACTGGATATGAGTCTGAATTTACAGTTTCTGTTATAAGGAATGTCTTACGAAGTCTTAAAAGATCTCAAGGGATGTTTATAAGAGCATTGCTGGTAAGTTCATCATGAAAACACAGTCAGATTGACCTTTAGAGTTCAGGGTTAGTATATTGCTCCAGTAACATTTGCCTTGCTTTGCCTGGTTCTAAAACTTATACAAGCATCTCCTTCATTTCTGAATACCCGTTGAATGAAATGCAACTGAAGCCAGGGAAAGGTTCTTTTTGACAGACTACTGTTCTGCTATACTAGTATACTAGTATGCTAGCCAGATTTGCTCCACTATCTGTTTTTGAAAATAAAGATTTTTTAGAACAGTCACATCCATTTACTGTGTTTTCATGTTGTCTGTGTGCTTTCACACTACAAAACAGTGGTAAGTAGTTGCAATACTGCATATAGAGCTCTCAAAGCCAAATATAGTTTGGTCTGGTCCTTTATAGAAAAAATGTTTGCTGGTTCCTATTGTAAAGAGTTACCCTTTTCATTTTGAGGAAGTAAATTTTCGTCAACCAATATATAAGCCAAAAAGAAACACAGGCACTTCAATGTCTGATCTAAGCTTGCTGAATTTGGAGGAGCCACAGTATTTCTAGAAATCCAAAAGGATTAGTAGAGTATGGGAAATTCCAAAGGACAGATTTGTTTTAGAAAAATGTGAGGTATGTCCATCCTAGCTCTATTCCCACAGTGAGTGTCATTTTTTGAGTTGTTCTAACTTGAATGCTGTGTGTATACATGGAGGCTTGAAATTATTTTCTTTGGTTGTTTTTACCTTGCTTTTTACTAATATATTAGATTTATTTTCAATTTCACGTATCCTTTTTTTCACTAAAGGATATATAGTAGCATATAATATCTTCAGTGGCTGATTTTACTTTAACTCACAAATTCCTTCTCCTCCTTGTCATTCATATGTGTGTGTGTGTGTGTGTGTGTGTATATATATATATGTGGCCATATGTGTATACATGTTATCACAAGAGTCTATATCTCTGCATCATTTAATAAAATAGATACAATTCTTGACTGTAAATTTCCTTGTCATCTCAAAGAACAAAACAGGAGGTACCTTAGGGCAAACAGAACCCAGAAATAGTACAAAATGTTACATGTGATGTGACAGAGGATGGTTGTGCCCAATCCCTCGTAAACATCTGCTACAATGAGAATGACCATTAATCTTTTATGTCCTCTCTTCCTTACTTATCTTCTACCCTTTAGGGCAGTAGTAATCTTTGGGGACTCAAATTTCTGACGTTTCACCGAGAAGCAAATTACTTTGTGTAGATTTTATAAGCAGGCATCTCAATAATATGTATTGAGTATATACTTTGCACAAAACAAAATTCCAGAAGTTCTTGAGTACTTTTTAAAAATCTTGAATTATAGCTCCTGCCCTGGAGGGGATTATACTCTAAATGATGTCTTAGAAAAATAAAAGCTCATTTTGAGAAGAAAAAAGTTTGACAACTTTGTTTCTGTAAAAGTTGTATAATTGGTTTGCCATTACATCAGAAACAATAATTAATGAGACAAAATTTAGAAAAAAAAAAAAAAAGCAAAACAAAACTGTTAGCAAGAAAGAGTATATGTCATTAAGAAGGCCTTTCATATCCTGTCATCACTAACTGGGAAGTCTATAAATTGATGATGGCAACAACAGAAGTTTTAAGCTCTTATGAAAATCACGGTTACATTTTCATAGAGGATGATGAAGGAAATGGCATATTCATGCTTTGTAGCTCTGGTCCAGAAGAGAGCTTGAATCGTTACTAATGCTACTGTGCTGTATTAAGTGTAATTGAAGCATAGAAGGCAGAGATGTTTGAAAGAGTCTTTTAAAATAATCTATAGTTCCTCCTAGGCTTTTCTAAATTGAAAACAACATGGTTACCACTTCATATTTGCCACTGAGTATTAGGGTCTTGTCTCTCAGAAAATGAGATAGCAGTTTGATGCTCATAAATCAAGAAGCATCTGTTTTAAAGCAAATTATGATGACTTGGCGAGGGAGCTCAAAGGTATAGAGTATTGCATCAGAAATTACAGAACTAGTTGTGGCTCGCACATTTTCTTGGCATTCCAATATTGCATTTTTATGTGAATTTCAACACTGACAGTGTGTGTCTTAGATCCCTTAGAAGAGATCTCTGCTTGGCTGTGTCTCCTGTGATCCATTCCACACACACACTCTCACTGTTGAATTCTCTTTACCTTGTCAGAAAGTCATTTGGAGGCACAAGTTATTTCTGCCTTTATGACCGCAGGTGGTCACATACGCTCTATGGAAAGCGGTAGCCGGCTGGCGCGGTGGTTCACGCTTGTAATCCCAGCGCTTTGGGAGGCCGAGAAGGGTGGATTTACGAGATCAGGAGATGGAGACCATCCTGGCTAACACGGTGAAACCTCGTCTCTACTAAAAATATAAAAAAATTAGCCAGCCGTGGTGGCGGGCACCTGTAGTCCCAGCTACTAGGGAGGTTGAGACAGGAGAATGGCGTGAACCTGGGAGGCGGAACTTGCAGTGAGGTGAGATCGCGCCTCTGCACTCCGGTCTGGGCGATGGATTGAGATTCGGTCTGGGCGGAGCGGCCGGGAGGAAGGAAAACTGTTTAAATAATTCATGATGAGTGGGAGTTTTAGTTTTTTCCAAACATAGGTCTTTATTGTTCTGTTGTCTTTTATTGACTATTTTAGCTTTTACAGACATGAATCAAGTGCCAAGCCACAGGGCTCCCAATTTCAGGGGAAACACGCAAGTGACTTATTATTGTAATTCATCTGAAAGCTCTTCAGGGCCTCAGATAAAGATACTTCCCACTTCCCTTGATGATGGGGAAATGAAACAGCTCAGAGTATACTTTCTATAAACACATTAACAAAGAATAAGAAAGCCTCTATTACAGCCTGGTGCTTCTGTCAAAGTTCGAATTGTTTTAACATTTGGTTTCACGTGCCTATTATGATTGTTCAGTACAAGCAAAGGAAATAATTCAAATTGCACCTAAGGGTCAGCGTCATGGGCATGTGGCCTCTGCGACGAAACAGGGGCCCATGCTCAGAAGGGTTCCATGCTTAGCTTAATACTCTGCTATATCACTCTTCAAATTTTTAATAACTTTACCTTTGAACTTGTGTTTTGTAATTGAGGTCTGAAGGGATAAGAGACTCGTTCAATATGTGTGTCCACTGTTTCTAGATCCCCATTCTTTTACAGCATCCATCCCCAGTGGTACCATAAACCTAGGATGCCGGTGAATCCATAGTGTATGGGAATTCAGAGGGACTCAAAGCCGGTAAAAGGCATGCTGTTACATATATGTCTGAGTAAGCAGGGACACACTGACAACCCTGAGAAGCCTCACTTTCCATTCAAACTAGAACTTGCTTCAAACACAGAAAGAAAGCAATATTGATCTAAGAAGCACAAATAACTGAGAACCCCCATTATAGCCTTTCTTGCTAATGCTACTTTGTCTATTACCCTGCCATTTGCATTAAAAATCATGACACAGAAAGAAAGGGAACAATAGGGCAACCCAGAATCCGTTTTCATTTCAGTCCTTCTTTATTAAGTGTGCAACAGGTAGAGAATGTAAATATGCACCTATCTGACAGTAAAATGAAAACAGTTGAGATAGTTTTGTACAGCATTTCCACTATTCTTTTAAGAAATAAATACATGTTTATGCACAAATAACGAAATATGAATTATGCAATTTTGATGATTCTTATGCAAGTCAAATGCTTTTATATTTTCATTTAAAATTGGCATTGCGCCATACAACAATGAATGGTACAATTCACGTAACAATTTAAAATTTCAGCTTTACTAGAGTGAATTAAAAAGCAAAGAGAAAACACTACAACAAACTGAGAGAAAGAATCTGAAAGAAGAGAGGAAGCCTTATATTTTGTGCATGCACATATTCTTAAATATAATTATACTATTTCAGTTATCGTCATGTCACACAATAAAATTTATCCAAATTGTTAGTCTTTTTAATAAGTATTTTTAGCGATCACAAAAAATTCTTTGAATCGGTATACTATAATTAACTCAATCATACACTATATATTTTTGGATATGTAAATTATTTAAAATATGCAAAATAACATACTGTTGTGCAATGTATCATTTATTAAACAAATATTTCTATATGCAAAGATTTATACTTAAGTAATTTTTCAACATATTGTAGCAGACATATCCTCAGTATTCAAATTATAGGAAACAAAATTTAGCAGATACAGACTGACATCTGAATTGAAATTAATATGCCACTTCTTTGGTTAACCACCACACAGACTTACAATATTAAATTAGGCCATCCTATTATATAATCTGGTTTCCATATTAGAATTAAGATCAGGAGATTCTCTGCATGCATTTGAATAGAGTCTTTAAAAAAAATACAGCATTAAAAAATCAAAAAGAAAAGAAGTTGAAGCTCTTACTACAGCTGCTATGACATTTAATTTTAACACCAAATTTTAGAACTTTAAATGTTTTGAAATGTAGTATAAAATCATTAAGTCATTGAGGAAGGGGCTTTTTGGGTCCATAATAGCAGCTAAATGGCAATCATAATAGTTCTTAATTAATATACATATCTCGCTCATTTGTGCTTTTAATAGTAAAGTGTAAATAGCTCTAACAGCTCTATTACTTTTTTGATCCCAAAAGTGATGTCCCTTTGAAGAAAAATATATAAAAATGTGTATGTACCACATATATGTATATATGTACCACATATATGTTTGTATGTATATGTGTCTATATAAAACAATAAGTAAAATTGCCATTGAAGAGTACACACACACACACACACACACATGCACATAAAACTTTTGCCATTGTAACTAACCCTGATCTCTGAGTCTGTTTCCTACAGAGAAATTCAGAAAGTAAACTTCTTACAGGAAGTCAAAGGAATGATTTGTATCATATATATACATTTATTTGTTTTAATACACATACTTAGAGTTGTCAAAATATGATGTCAAAACATAACTCTCATACAAATATGTAGTAACTCTACACCAAAATGTCTTTAAGTAATTAATGAAGGAATAAGAAGAATGGTAAAGCTGACCTAAAGAGTATTTGAAAAACATTTATGTATGTAGTCCCTCATGAAAGACCTCCTCAAATAAGTTTGTTATATTGGAGACAAAACTGGTCTCAATATATTTACTGTTAGCTAATAAAAATGTAACAGTAGGGTTACCTTTTCTACCATATGGAAATCATGTGCATTTTTATAGAATAAAAATCTATGAATTAACATGCAACTTCCTACAATATAGATGCTAATAGTAAATTACGAATCAGGTGAAAATATATTCTAAAGCATGGATTGACAAACCTTTTTCATAAAGGCCAGATAGTAAATATTTTGCGTTTTCCGGCCACAGCCTCCTTGTATATTCTTCATTTTGTTTGTCTGTTTCTTTAATTATATTCTACTGTGGTAAGAACATTTCATGTGAGATCTACCCTCTTAATAAATTTTCAAGTGTAAAATGCAGTATTGTTTACTGTGAGTGCAATGTTGTACAGCAGATCTCTAGATCTTACTTGTCTGTCTTCACTGAAACTTCGTACTCATTGATTAGTAATTCCCCATTTTCCCTTTTTCTCAGTCCCTGTTTATTTCATCTTTTGCAACACTTAAAAATGTAAAATACATTCTCAGCTTGAAGATCATAAACAAATAGGCCATGAATATCGCTGATATACGGTAGTCTGCAAGCCTCTGTTCTAGAGGATTGATAATCCTTGGATAAACTGGTTAGACACTACCCAATGTGACATTCAAAGAACATTTGGCCATACTATTGTCTTGCTTCCATATTTTGAATAAATGTTCTTAACAATCTTTAACTGTTATTTTACATAATTTCGAAATATGTTCACAAAAATGGTTAGTCTAAATAATTTACACAGGCACAGCACAAATGTTAGCCCTACAAACCTCAGTGTAGTATAGTTAACAAAATCTAGACCCATCTGACCTTCAGCAATGATTAAGGCAGAGAGTTACTTTTCTTTTTCTTTTTTAAAAAGTTTTTTTGGATACATGGTAGTTGTAGAGAGTTACTTTTCAATGAAAATTTTATAGAGAACCTAGGATTGCATTTTCAATATTTTCTATTATTCCAGAGATTTATTTTTAATCACTCTTACTGGCTTTTTATTTTGGAGTCTCAGAAACCAATCCCCCCAAAATTCACCTCTACAGATTTCACTAGCAGTATATATAAATAAGGTTAAATTCTTTTCTCTTCAAGGTCTCCCAAGGTCCTGGATTCCAGCCTGCTAGGAAGTGAACTTGCCACATTATTACCTGTGAGACTTGGAACCTATAAACCACAGAACAGTTATCAGGCCTGTTTTCAAGAAATTATTTGTAGAAATTAATTCCATATATAAAGTACAATATTTTTTCTTAGTTGTAAGATTATAATATGTGATCAAGTAAAGCATGAAACTTCAGTAATGATTTTGGATATACATTTTGTGCAATGATAGTCTTGCAAACAGGATGACAATTTTATTTTTTTAATTATACTTTAAGTTCTAGGGTACATGTGCACAACATGCAGTTTTGTTACATATGTATACATGTGCTGTGTTGGTTTACTGCACCCATTAACTCGTCATTTACATTAGGTATATCTGCTCATGCTATTCCTCCCTGCTTCCCCCACCCCACGACAGGCCCCGGTGTGTGATTTCCCCTTCCTATGTCCAAGTGTTCTCATTGTTCAGTTCCCACCTATGAGTGAGAACATGTGGTGTTTGGTTTTTTGTCTTTGTGACAGTTTGCTGAGAATGATGGTTTCCAGCTTCATCCATTCCCTACAAAGGACATGAACTCATCCTTTTTTATGGCTACATAGTATTCCATGGTGTGTATGTGCCACATTTTCTTAATCCAGTCTATCATAGATGGACATTTGGGTTGGTTCCAAGTCTTTGCTATTGTGAATAGTGCCACAATAAACATGCGTGTGCATGTGTCTTTACAGTAGCATGATTTATAATCCTTTGGAATACTATGCAGTGCTGCAATAAACATACGTGTGCATGTGTCTTTATAGCAGCATGATTTATAATCCTTTGGGTATATACCCAGTAATGGGATGGATGGGTCAAATGGTATTTCTAGTTCTAGATCCTTGAGGAATTGCCACACTGTCTTCTACAATGGTTGAACTAGTTTTCGGTCCCACCAACAGTGTAAAAGTGTTCCTATTTCTCCACATTCTCTCTATCACCTGTTGTTTCCTGACTTTTTAATGATCACCATTCTAACTGGTGTGAGATGGTATCTCATTGTGGTTTTGATTTGCATTTCTCTGATGGTCAGTGATGATGAGCATATTTTCATGTGTCTGTTGGCTGCATAAATGTCTTCTTTTGAGAAGTGTCTGTTCATATCCTTTGCCCACTTTTTGATGGGGTTGTTTGTTTTTTTCTTGCAAATTTGTTTGAGTTCTTTGTAGATTCTGGATATGAGCCCTTTGTCAGATGAGTAGATTGCAAAAATTTTATCCCATTCTGTAGGTTGCCCTTTCACTCCGATGATAGTTTCTTTTCTGTGCAGAAGCTCTTTAATTATGTCCCATTTGTAAATTTTGGCTTTCATTGCCATTGTTTTTGGTGTTTTAGGCATGAAGTCCTTGCCCATGCCTATGTCTTGAATGGTATTGCCTAGGTTTTCTTCTAGGGTTGTTATGGTTTTAGGTCTAACATTTAAGTCTTTGATCCATATTGAATTAATTTTTGAATAAGGTGTAAAGAAGGCATCCAGTTTCAGCTTTCTACATATGGCTAGCCAGTTTTCCCAGCACCATTTATTAAATAGGGAATCCTTTCCCCATTTCTTGTTTTTGTCAGGTTTGAGGATGACGAGTATTTATTAAGCCTACAGAAATAGCTTCATTGCCTTTGAAAAGAAAGAAACTTAGTAAAAGTATTGTTTGTAAATTCCAAAAAGCGAGGGAAAAGTATATTATTTAAATATCCTTTATCAGTTTGCAAAAGCATAGTCTGTTAAATCCAGGGTTAGAAATTAATCAGGAAGAAAGGCTTCCTTATCTCTTTATCAAAATATAACAGTAAACATGGTAGTAATAATATCATCATACTTTCAGTAAAAGGTAACCACAATTCAATTTCCTTCATCGGTTCGTTTAGTTCTTAATTATATCTTATCCTGTTGGATCTTGAGTCATCAGGCTGCATTCATGAGTCATCTGGTTATCAAATAGAGAAGAGAAAATAATGACTCAGTTCCCAGTATAGACTGACAGTTTTCTAAGCAGTGTCACCTCAAAATGCCATACACTTGAATTTTTCCCTTGGTGTCACAGTAGTTAAGAATACTTGGTACATTTCTTTTTGTTCTACAAAGGCTTAATACTGTCCTTTGTTGAACACCCAACGAATTCTATGGCTCTTGAGACTTCTGTTAAGCATGAGAGGGGAGTAGAAGCAACCTGTTGATGATGATGATGCTGACTGAATACAACTTGTCTCGTTACAGTAATCAACAATATCAGAGTGGAGAGGATGATTCTTTTGGGGTGAAGTAAATAACTCTTTTCAAAGGAATTGATCAATTCTTAACACTGAGGGTAAGAACATATCATAAATAGTAAGAGCATTCATACATTTTCAGGGAAATCCAATATATCTTGTAAAGAACATCATCTTTAAAACATATTTATTTTAATAATTTGTATTTGTATAGAATTAGCCTAAGAAAGGCTAAACTTTACTTTTTATTTGACACCTTTCTCTTGTAGATCTTACAATAATATTGAGCTAATGAATAAGAAGCATCTAAAACAAATCTAATTATTTCTAGCATCTTCCTCTTTTTGAAGTGAAAGAAAAAAATGATCATAATGTTTGCAAAAGCTATATGGGAAACTGCAAAGATAATCTTAGGTATAAAAGACATCTTGAAAATTAAACTTTTTTCTAAATTTAAGATGTAATCTTGGGATCATAAAATCAAAAGAATTTTCAAATAAGTTATGGCCATTTGATTAAGATAGACACATAGATGCTTGAGAACAATAAATAATGTTAGCTTAACTACTTACTAGTCAAAGGCACAATATAATATTTTTAAGAACATATAAAAGAAGATAACACAAACAATAATAGCTTTTTCTGAAGAAATATTTATTTTTTTTATAAATAATCAAGAATTAAATCAATTCAGTATGAACCACAGAAAATTATCCTAGCAAAATAAAGAATCTCTATTATATGGGAGGATAATCCAAAAGGTAAAAATCACTTGTTATTACTATTTGTTAAGAGCAGACTAAATACTCTAAGACCCATTAGTGATTTTATCCTTCAAAAAACCAAAATTTTAGTTCTTCTTTAATATAACTTTTAGCAGTAGAAAATATACAATTTTTAAAATGGGCACACCCCTAAAACGGAGTCAAATTTGATGTTTTAATATGTTTCGTTGTTTCTTTTCAGATACATACCTATGGGAATGGTGTTTTAATTTGCTGGGGCCTCCATAACATATTACTGCAACAAGTGGCTTAAATCAACAGAAATTTATTGTTTCTCAGTTCTAGAGACTAGCAGTCTGCAGGCAGGGCCACGCTCCCTCCTAAGCCTATAGGGGAGGATCTTTCCTTGCCTCTTTCAGCTTTCGGTAGCCTCAGGCATTCTTCAGCCGTGGCAGTGTAACTCCCATCTTTGCTTCCATGGTTTACATGTTCATCTTCCTCCCTCTGTCTCTGTGTCTTCACATGGTGTTTTTCTCTCTGTATCTCTCTCCTCTTCTTATAAGGCTCTAATAATACTGAATTATGGCCCTTTATAGTGACCTCATCTTTATCTACTTGATTATATCTGCAAAAACTCTATTTCCAAATAAGTTCACATTCACAAGTACTGTGGACCATTAGTCTCATATATATTTATAATTCCCCCTCTAACCCCCGCCCGAGATGGAGTCTTGCTCTGGAGTATAATAGCACAATCTTGGGTCACTGCAATCTCCACCTCCCAGGTTCAAGCAATTGTCGTGCCTCAGCCTCTGGAGTAGCTGGGATTATAGGCGCGTGACACCACACCTGGCTAATTTTTGTATTTTTAGTAGAAACGTGTTGGCCGGGCTGGTCTTGAACTCCTGACCTCATGATCTGCCTGCCTCAGCCTCCCAAAGTTCTGTGATTACAGGCGTGAGCCACTGTACCCACCCTTAATATATATATATATTTAGAACAAAGCTCAATTCATAATACATTGTAAACCAAGACAAAAAATATTCACTTCCTTCCAACAACTTACAGATTATATTACCGACTTAAATTTTGCCCTCTGCTATAACCTTTCTTATTCTGAAACAAGCTGACATTTTATTTTAGGGCAAAATGACTTTTTCTTTATCCCCCAAAGACGGAGAAAGAGGAGGAGACAGGGAAGAGAGGAACACATTCATTACTTTCAGTTGTATTTTGTTGCCACTATCAATCCTAGAATACACTCAGCTACTATATTAATTCTAACTCTTAAGCAAATTAATTTCTATTTCACAGTGACAACTAAGAAGTAGGCCATTGAAAACTACATGTTAATATACAAATATTTGAACATATGAACAAAGTTCACAAACATACATAGGAGAAACTTCTACAGCTCAAATAATTTCTTTAACGTTTTCTTGAATGGTAAAAATGAACATCTTCATAAACATGAACAGGAGATATAGTTATTCAATGAAATGTTAGATTAGAAAGCCCAGTTGTATATATCTTAACTGAGTAAGAATTCTGTATTTTGTCTTACTCAGAAAAAGTAAGAAAAAAAAAAATCCAGGTGTTCCAAGACTGTGATTAATTCAATTTAATTTTGTCCCAGGATTTTCAATTAATCAAGAATCTGAAAATTATGTTTAATCTGGCATACTAGAGAGCATAATCACAGTTGATATTTAAAAATCTGGTTGGAATTGCAATTTAATGTATTGGCACAGTATTATACATTGTTCATAATCTTAAACATTAATGTAGGAGTATCACCAGCTTACATGATCTGTATACCAATAAAAGAAGTTTAGAAAGTTCATATTCACTAATCTTTTTATGAGAAGCACAAAACATATTAAAATATGATGTATTCTTGTATAGTTATGCAAATAAATAAAATCAGAGAAAGAACAAAGTATTTTTTAACTAAAATTATAGATTGTCTGATTTTTGCCAAGGATTCACCTTGATCATGTAAACATAGATTTTTATATAAAATGATTCCGAGTTAGTAGATTTTGAAGGAATTTTGTTTGTTTATTTGTCTGTTTATTTAAGAATAACACTTCAAAATGTGAGGTTTTCTTCCCTTCCCATCCCTGGAAATCTTCTGTTCCTTTTTATTATTTATTATTTATTACTTTCTTCTATAAAAAGTAAAAATAAAGCTTTCTTAATTTAAGAAACATTATAATCTCATGTGCACTTATGAGGCATAAAAATATTTCAAACTTTTAGAATAAATGGTAAAGCCTTTTCTCAGTTATGGATACTGAGAAACAGAGAACTTGCAACTTTGGTCTGTGCTGTGACCAAGGTGAAATCTAAAAAGAACATAAAAGCCTACAGATTCAGATCTCAGGGTATTTGTCCTTTCCAGTGAGCATAAAATATTTTATTAATTGACCAAAACGCACTACAGACAAAGAGCAAAACAAAGAAAAAGACTAACAAGAAACATTCTTTCATTTCCAACCTTACAGAGATTCTCATTATCCCAGCAGAGATCGGATTGTAAAATTTGATCCTCAATCATTGCTGTTCCCAATGGGGAAAAAGGTCTTAGCATAAGCAAACCAGAATAAGAGCTAGAAGCCAAAATAAAACCACAGAGTGAGAGAGAGGGAGAGATTGAAAGATAGAGAGAAAGAGACACTTATTGAAGGTAAATTCTGTTGTACCTTAGGAATGAATCCAGAGTTCCAAGGAGGGGAGGTGGAATACACCACGGATTTTACAGACCATAAAGTGCAAGGTGCATTTCTTTAGACATAAAGTTTAATTGCCTCAAGCAAAAGTCTACTTGAACATTTCTTTGGAATCTCCAAAACTGTCAAGGTATAATTTTCATTGCTAAAATGGTGACTCTCATACAGATATATAGTGAACACATATCAAAGATATATTTGACTAATTAATGAGGAATCCAGTAGAATAGTAAGGTTGATTCAGAGCATTTGAAGCAGAAGAAATTTTATAGCTACTTAGAAAAGTCATGCTGAAATAAATTTGCTAAGTTAGAAACAAAACTGTTTCATGTTCAATAGGTCAATATAACTGTACATTTTGTGGTTATCTTTTCTATCAGACAGAAATCATTTGCCTCTCCTCTGGGCAACATTATAGAAGTTAATACTAACCTTGACAAATTTGGGGCATAAATCAATAGTAAATCGCAAGTTAAACAAAGGCCCATTCCCTAGTGAATTAAATAGTACTGAGTGGGCCTGTTATACAATGCTATAATGTTAAATGGACACACAGCCATTTTCTGCTTTATTTTCATGTCTGGATTATTTTTCTTAACAGATCTTTGGGACTTACTGTAGAAAGTATTTGGCAGCTTTTCCCTATTAATTGAAATAAGATAAATCAAATTTGAGATGTTTCTGTAAGAATAGGAGAATAAATAAGTCTCAGAGCCTTGGATATTGATAAAGAGATTACTGTATAACTGTTTCCTATGCATGATTTATAGTGTTTTATACTGTTATTTGAGTGTTTCATTTTTCTTTCACTGTTTTACATATGGTCTCACAGCTGATTATAGATTTAAGTGTTACTACATGGCAATGAAAATGATTTTTAAAATGACAGTAATATAAGAAAATTTTCATTCAATAAATATATTTAAGTTAATTTTGAAAACAAATAGGACAACGCTGAAGAGGGTATGTTATCAGTATTCTGAAATGATTTTGTTAGCAATAGTCGCGTAAGTTTTCATTCTGTGTCTTAATTGTAGATACATAACTTTTAAAGAATAATTTATATCAATACAATGCAAACAGTAATAATAAAACTGACATTTATGCTTTCTGTGAACAAAATAGGGAGTAGAATTCTGACAGGGTTTAGGCAAACAGATTTCTTATCTTATTTTGCATCCAGACCTAGGTGCAGGGTTGCTAGAAATATTGATCCTAGAGGGAGGAACTGAAACCAGAAAAGAGCATGTCTCTTGATATATGCAGTTCCTGGGTCTCTGTGAAGTAGCTTCTGTTTCATCTGCAGGTAGTTTTCAGGCATGTGTCCTACATCATACATTCCAAGAGGGAATACATGTTGTATCTTGCATTTGTATCTAATGGGCGTTCTACCACGTGTTTTTCATAATATATATAATATTATATATTACATATTATACTTTTATATATTATGATATATAACATAGACAATATATGTATTTGGAAAATTAATCATGAAAAACCATCAGATTTTAAGGAATTTTTTTTACCTAAATATATCTGACAATGATCCAATCATCTAAATTTTGAAGTAAGCAATTTATTATTCCCATTTTAAAGATGAGAAAAAGAAAGCTTATAGTAATTCAGTAACTTGCCCAGTGTCACCAAAATTGTGAGTGGATTAGAATTCAATCATCATCTTACCAATGTCTTACTATTTCCAGAACTATCACACTACCCTAAACTACTGATGTCTGTACTAGTGTAAGAACCTCTTGAAGGTTCTCTCTGTTTTTATCATTCCCCAGTGAACATCCTTCCCACCCAACTATACTCTGTATAATAGCCAAAGAGCGTTTTTTAAATTAAAAATTCTAATAGTGCCCAGTTGTGTTCAGAATATACTTCACTCTACCATGGCCTACAAGGCAACATCGAATTTGGCTTTTGACTACTTAATGCTTCGGTATGTTTCCACTGTCTTTCTTCACTCCTCCCCTCAATATCCACCCTCCTTACAGGACTTTTTTACTTCATACTCGCCTTTTGGCTACTAAACTTATTTTTCTTTTGAAACTGCCCCCCACCCCCCCCAAGACTTTACTGTGGCTATATGACTATGCCTCATTCTCGTATCTCACTGGCCACGTAAATGGCTCTCCTGACAACACGATCTAACATAGTCTTCAACTCTCATCAATTTCCATCCAACTAGTATAGTTTATTTTCTTCAAAACACGGCATTACTCATTAATTCAATTATATTTACTGAGTACTCATGGTGCCTGTCATTGTTCTAGTCCTCAGAATACAGCAATAAATAAAATAGACAAAAACACCCTAGCTACATAAAGTGTACATTCTGGTTGGGTGAGATAGTCAATAGAAAACTAAGTAAGTACAATCAACGATATGTGATGTGTTATATAGTAGAAGTAAGTAAGTACAATCAATGAGCAGTGATGTATTATATAGAAAAAATAAAGTAAGAAGATAATAGTGTTGTACAGTAGAAACAATGTTGCAATTTTAAATAGATGCTTAGGAAGAGCCTCTTTGAGAAGAATGAATTTGAGCCAAGACCTGAAGGAGCAGAGGAAATGAGCTATGCTTATATCTGAAGAAAGAAAATTCTAGGTGCATGCTTTGACATTCTTGAAATATACTTTTATTAGCCTTTCCCCCCATTAGAATCTAGTTTCATGAAATCAGGACCTTGTCTGGTACTGTACCCTTAGAACTTACAATAGTGCCTGCCATATGAGATACACTTTCATATCTAGCAATTTTCTTCTGTTTGTTTCCACTACACTCCTCAGTGGTGAATTTTTAATTTTTTTTAATGCAAAAACATATTGGATTACTGTCATCAGGGAAATGCTGTCTAAATTCTTCTCCTGGTCTAACTGACATTTTACACATGCATTCTTATTATGCTTCTGTACTCATATTATCTTACACTTGAATGCATTCAAATTTCCCTGCCACTTTTCTAACTACTTCTACAGCCTCATAAAATCTTCCTACTTTATAGCCATTAGCTTGAGATTTTGCTACCTGCCCAGAAGTTTAGTATTCTTTTCAAAATTATGAATCTTACTATGTACTTCCTCCCTGTCCCATGTACATAAATATTTATATAAATGTTGCACCTAGCCACAACAAAATATTTTTATTCTGAGACTTGTGCACATATTCTTACCTTTTATCTCTAATTTACACACTTTATTCTTGAAAAAACGAAATAATGAGTCTAGAATTTACCTCTAGATCCGAAGTTTCTTAAGTTTCTCTACTATTGTCTTGTATGTGCAATTTTGGCAAAACCTATTTGTATGATTATTCCTTGTATTTCCTCTCCTTTCATTCTCTGACCCTAAATATACCAACTTATTTCAATTCTTAATATTGATTATGTCTCCCATACCCACTTATTTACTCTGTGCTAGCTTATTCTCTTCTGTTTTTGCCTTCGTTTTGATTGTTCTTAACCCAGTAGGTATTATGAATCCAACTCTACTGAAATTCCAATTACAAAAAAAACAAGTGTTTCTGTGCAGAATGATTTCTGCATTTATACAGTAAAAGCCGAAAGACTTTTCATCTTTAATCTGATTATACATAAAGAGTACAAATAATTCTAAATAATTATGTTAGATTTTTCTTTCTTTTTTTTTTTTTTTAATCTTTGTAAGGGCATTTGCTAGATATGATTTTCCAATCATTTTTTTTTTTTTTTCTTCATAAAGGTAGCAATACCCTGAATCAGGAAGCTCTTTGCATCTGCTAGATCTAAGTATACCTTGGTTACAAAAAATTTAAAAAGTCAGACAACTTAATTCAGAGTATTTACATAAAACTGGCAAGAAGTCAAGTTTCCCATTTTGTGTTGAGTGAGGTACTCTGCCTCGCTTGCAAAGATCTGGTGGAGATATAGCAAATAGTTGGCAGAGCAAGCAGTCTGCTGGGTGTCTCTAAGTTACCTGCGGAGCAGGCAGTCTGGATCATTCTCTCAGCTTCCTGTGCATATTTTACAGATGCCGCTTCACATTCTTTCTGGAGTCCTTAGGAGCATTTGAAATTCAGAGGCTTGGCCAAAGCATGCTTATCTGATGCTTTCTTATTTAATCTTGCCGAAAGGGGTGATTCTTTGAAAGTGTGAAAATACCTTACCAAGGTACATCAACAGATGTATAGTTACTGAAACTCATTTTAAATACCTAAGGGGATTCAATCACCTGACATACATTTAACTCCCATTATGATTAATGGGAGCATTACTTGATTTACAACATGCCCTTGCCTTTAGATGGCTAATGTCTGCAGAGGAAGAAACCATCAGCAAAATTATGAATTCAATTCATGGTTCAGCGCTTACTTAGCTTGAGTTAGATCCCATGACTTGATTATAAGTATTACTATTTCTACCCGTATTGACAGAACCTCAGGTTTTATATTGCAATTAAAAAAAAAAAAAATCTAACCTAATTAGGAATTTTCCACATGAGATTATTCACTGTCAAGTACTAATGACTGCAATAAAGAAAGAAAATTTTATCTAAAACAAACAAATGATTAGACTCAGCAACACAATTAATGGCTTGACTAGTTTGTCTTCATTTCTTTCTACATTAATTTTTACACGAACTTTAGCAGGAAGATAGTTACCTAATTCCTTATATAAATAACAGGCATTATCATTTAGCATTTATTGAAATGTATCATATATAAATTATGTAGGCACCAGGAACTGGTTTCATAAACATTAATTATGATAATGATGAAGATATCATGAAACCATACATTACTATAAAATTTGTGTAGTTTTAAATATTAAACCATATTTCCACACTTTGTACTTTGTATTCCCTCTGCTACTTGGATCATCCTGGTCTATCTATAAGAACAAATGTTGTTAAATGCTCAGTGAAAACTTTAGATTTAAAAATTTAATTAAATTATTATTTGCCTTTCTGTAGTCCAAACAAAATACTCTGAAAATTCCCAAACTTAGTTTTTTATACACATTTTCTCCTAAATATTATTGTCTACAAACTTACCAGAAAACCTCCATTTGAGAATTACACTGACGACTAGAATTGGTGCTTTCCCTGTATACATCCTGAATTTTATATGCCAGTTTAGTCTTGTAGCTAGATGTGAAATCAACAATGATGATTCCAAAATATTGTGCTTAGAATAATCTCTTAATCTCTATGCCCATCTTGACATGCTGACTTAGTAAATCAGGAGTGAAGTCAGAATTCAATTTTTTTAAATTAATCACTACTATTGATTTCAATGCCATTAGTTTTACCATTTATTAATGCATTACATATTTATTAAGCGTCTACTATAACCTAGGCATTAGTGTAGGCACTGTAGATACAGTGTGAACTAAAAGGATTTTAATTGCCTTTTTGAGGCTTACATTCTAGAAACACTGCTTTAAAATATCTAATTTTTCTGCTGAATCTGGCATAATCACCAAGAATGGTTGTACAGATTCAGGAAAGAGGATTACCATTTATTTACATTGTGGTCTACATGAATAGCATGTTTAGGAGTTGTACAGTACACAGCATGAATGGCCCTATTCAGTAAAACTGACTTTTGTTTTAATTCTAGATGATGTACATAGCAGACAAAACATGCCTGTTTTCATTGCCTTCTATTGGTAAATAGATATACCACAGTGATTCAAAAAACTTAAATACATTCTTACATAGCTAAATATATAAATAATTTATGGTAATTTACTCTGACTTGATTTCCAGATGTCTCAGAAATACTCAAAAGACTTGCTTGCTTTACTGAGTCTTCATCTAATATCATCATGGCCAAAGTGAAGCATAAAAAGTCCTAAGAAATAGATGTAGAGACCCCAGATAATCGGTGCTAAATACTGAAAATTAGGCACTACTGCCATTTTCTAAAATTGATATCATCTGATAATCAATAAGCCTTTCTGACTGGTGTTGATTCGCATGCTTATTCAAAATCTGATTGGTAGTCTACAGAGAGTTTATAGGAATAAACGCTTTGCTAAACTCACCTTTTAAAAACTGGGCACTGGCCAGGGATATCAGAATTGAGTCAGTTTACCATATAATTCAGTATAAAGTGCATTCACTTGGAAAATCTCTTTTTCACTATATATTTTGCTATGTCTTTTGGAGAAGCATATAAACTTTTGCTCGAATATTTATTTTTTAGTCCAAACTTTAATCTTAATAAATCATTCATTATCTTTACTACAGTTGTCTTAATTGGAAGAAAGAGAAACCCATACAAATTAAAGTGGATTTTTTTAAAATTTGTTTGCTTGCTTTCTTTTCTTTTTCTTTTTTTTCAAAAATAGAAATTCTACACAACAATTAAGACTGGGCTTATCCACAAGTAGGAAGTTATCAGCTAGCTATTCTGAGACAGGAGGTTAATGGATTCTGCACTCATTTTCCCTGGTGAGAGTATGCCTTTACTTAAGACAACTTGTTCTTGACCTCATCTCCTCGTGACACTGGTTCTTGCCCACATTCTATAAGATCTTACTGGTGCCGTATATAACTGTACGGCTTTGTGTCCTAAATGCAGATTTTCTGGAAACAGGATATGATCAATTCTCTTTAGACAATTATTATGTTCCTCTCTTTTCACATCTAACCCTAACTAATTAGTTGTAGTCATTAGGACAAGAATATGTGTTACGACTACAGCCATCTAAATCCATTATTTCTGCAGGCTCTATGAGTTTGGAGCAATTTCAAGAAATATTTATGATATTGTCAATAACACGTGGATTTGAAATTTTCATTTGTGCTAGGAGACTTAACTACATCAACAGACTCTTCTCTTCTGGCTTCCCATTGGATTCAGACAATAGAGTGATCCAACACGTGACTGAGGAAAGAAGAGTGAGATTGGGTTTTTTATTCTACCTGCTCTTTGTGGTGTCAACTTGGGCTGAGGGTTGGGAGGCAGAAACTAGATTGTAAGGAGATGAAGAATTAAAAAATAAACATTATTTTTTGAATAGTTTGAAGTTTGGAAAGGAAGAATGGAGAGAGGTTGGTTGTTTGAGCGTACCATAGGATTGAAGCTGATTCTTTTTTGGGGGAACGGAGTCTCGCTCTGTCGTCCAGGCTGGAGTGCAGTGGCGTGATCTCACTGCAAGCTCCGCCTCCTGGGTTCAAGCCATTCTCCTGCCTCAGCCCCCCGAGTAGCTGGGACTACAGGCGCCCGCCACCACGCCCGGCTAATTTTTTTGTGTTTTTAGTCGAGACAGGGTTTCACCGTGTTAGCCAGGATGGTCTTGATCTCCTGACCTCGTGATCCGCCCGCCTCGGCCTCCCAAAGTGCTGGGATTACATGCTTGAGCCACCGCGCCCGGCCTGAAGCTGATTCTTTCCCTTCCTTGATTAGAAAATAAAGAGAATAGACAGGCTTATAATTGGAGAAGTGTAATCTCATAGGGAAGAGACAGGACATAATTGACAGAGAAAAAATGTTGAGAAAGGGATTGGCAATGCATCTTGCATATAGTTGAAAGGATTAGACTTGTGTAAGGAAAGAAATGCCTCTGTACTGGAATCCACAGAGGGACTCAAATCAGGATGAATTAGTCTAACTCTGAATTGAATTTAAATGTTTATTGAGTTGAGCGAGGTTTTCAGTTTTTAGTTGAAGATTGTTTTGTGAATTTGAAAAATGTTTATGGATTTTTAAACCTATTTTCTTGTATAAGTCATTTATTGCTACTAAAGTAGGCTATAAGTAAGAGTAGTTATGCTTGAACTTGGCTAATTTGAGCTATAATTCTAAACTTTACACTGTGCAATTATAGGTAATTCTGTACCTATGTGAGGAACTAAAGGGATAGACCAAACAGAAGTTCATTTTGAGGTGATCTGAAGACTAATATGAGTAGTAACTCATTTTATGAGAATAAGCTAAACAAAATGAATTTGACCTAATGTAAAAGTCTAGAGTATTTGCTCTTAATAGAAAATGACGACTTTATTTGTCATCTATAGTCTTCTATACCCATACCTGCATCTTAGGAATAAAAAGGACTAGAGATACCATTTCAATAGTCTCTGTGATGTTTTGACCCCCAAGCAGTGCAGTAATGTATTGCTCTAATATCATGTACCTGTAATCAGAGTGTCCTCTTATTTCATTCTGATTTCCTGCAAGTTAGTGCAAACTGTCAAAACTTAGAGGTATCAGGAAAAAAGGTCTGAATATTTCAAATCATTGAGAGAGAATGTCTGAATTAGAGTTGGTATGGTTGGTATGAGGTGGAGAGACTATAAGAGAAGTAGAGTTTTCTGGAATGACTATTGTATCTGCCTTTCCTGGGGTACCAGTTGTCCTGGCAGAGCAGAAGGATGCCTTCAGAGATTTCAAATGCTCTACACTCGAAAATCAAATGGAGAATGTATGGCAGCACAGAATAATAGTAGTACTTGTCAGAGCAGTACAAATATTAAGCTTACTGAGCACATCTATGATATCCCCTCAGAATTATCAGAAATAATCACAGGGGACTTTGTAGGGAACTAAGGATCAAAAGGGGCAATTAATGAACCAGAAAACAGCAACAAAATATGAGATGAAATTCTAGTAATGGCCCTTTCAGGTCCCCAGCATATCATTTAGTCATAATAAAGTACTTCATATTCAGAATGTGGCAATGTATTTCAGTAAGCAGTTTATTTAATGCATGAGAGTGAATCAAACAGTGGGGAGGCATTCTAATTCTGAACCACCAAAAACTCTCCAAGGTATCAAACATAAGTAGAGAAGCTTATGATTTTCTTTATATATACTTGGGCAATGTCATTTACAATCACATCTCTTGATATTAACAAAGCCGTCACCAGCCAGGCTAAACTGTGATTTTTCTTTGTCACCACTTAAAACATACATTTCATGTGAATTACATAAGTATGTGTATATGTTGTTGCATTCCACATGAATTCTTTTGCACCCACTAACATAGATTACAGATAGTATTGAAAAGGTTTTAAATCAATACTAAGAAACTAGAATTTTAAAAAGATAATAAAAGCCTTGTTAACTTTAGGTTTCCTTTTGTAGTAGGGTTTTCTGGGGGGAAAAAAACCAAATTTGGATCATCCATGTGCCTTACTAAAACCCTATTAAATCTGTCACTATCTCTACTTCTATGTTTCTTGCGGTTTAATCCGTCTTGCACAGGGACTGAGGCATCTTTGTTTTAATTAGTCCTACTCAGTGCAAAGATAGAATGAAAGAGGGTAAAAGCTGATGCAAACCTCATGAGATTGTGTAAAGCTAATAATAATGGCTTTAATGAGTCATTTGGGTGTTGCTTACACTGCAATCACAGACTCTACAGAGTGGTGAAAGAAAACGCTGAGAGTGTGGGCTCCCAGAGGAGTAAGCTAAGATTAGGTGGTTAGTGGAGAGGGAAGAAAAAAAAATCTTTCTAGTGGAATGCCAGATTAGGTTGCTGAGACTGCTGCTGCAGAGTCTGACTGAGTACATGCATGTGATGAGTGACTGTCATAAGGATGAAGGGTTCACGTGTGATAAGAACCCCAAAATATTCAATCTCTTTGACCTCCTCTATGTCCTTAAGGGTAGTGAAATTCGCAAGCTGCAACAGTGCCTCATCCTTCAATGAATAGTGCAGTTCCTTATTCTTTAAGGAAGAAGACTTTTGAGATCCACAAGCAAATTCCAGTATTTTCTACTCTCAGCTCACATGGAAAAATCCTAGCTAAAAACAATAAGCTAAAAATAATGAAAATTAAGGCATGGAGATATAATTATCTGACTTCAGAATTTTTAGAATTTGAATGAGATCAAACATTTGTCAATAAGTTATGTACTTTGAGTTATTTGTATGTGTGTGTGTGTACACATGCATGCATGCTTTTTCTCTTAAATTGTAAATGTTGGACTGAATAGTCTTGCTCTACACGTTTAAAAAAAAATAAATTAGGATTTTTTTTGCAAATAAAAAGATTCATTTTGCTTTATTGAAAGATACTTATTGGTATAGGTAATTGAATTAATCCTAAAATATTGTGAAATACAGTGTATTTTGATCCATTTGTACTCATTGTCACCAAGAATTCTGAATGTGTCTCTGTGATTTTCTTTGACCTGCTTAATGTATCAGTTTTATTCATAAGCTGGATGATATCAAAATGATTGCAGCATTTTACTTTCCAAATCAATACACTGGAGAGGAAGAGAACCTGACTGTCCAGGCAAACCAAGCTACATTCTGAGGTGCACTCTGTTTGGACCACATTCATTTTCTTGCCCACCCTTTAATGTGACCGTTGAAATAGAGCAAATAGTTCTTTTAGTCTATTAATAGTTCACAACCCTCACTTTTGGTCTTTGGATGGATTCTGCCTCCCCCTCATGTTTCCTCAAGTAGTTCCTCAAGGAGCCATTCAAAGGTTGAAGATGGATGTCGAGGAGGAAATAAAAAATGCTTAATTTATTTGTTCTTCTTATAAACTGTATATCATTCTTAAAAATTGTTCACCCTGTGTTTGGCTTTGCCTTCAATATGAAATGACTAAATTATCTGGCTATACCAAGCATCCATTCCACTTCCCTGGATTCTTTTTCTCCATGCACTGAGCAACTGAGTCAGCCTTTCTTCAATACATGTCATCATATTTTACTCTTGAAAAAATGACCTAAAATATTTAGTCTTTGCCAAATGATTTTACTATCCAGTTCTTAACATCTGAAATAATATATTTCTATCAGAATCAATGTTCTTCCTCATTTAATATTCCTATTGCCATCTAATCTTCTTATATCAATTTGCAATTGTGGAAGCAAATTTTAGGAACATTTGTAAGACGTTCCTAAATGAGAGCCCATATAAGAATTTTTAAAAAGAGGCCAGGCATGGTGGCTCACGACTATAATCCCAGCATTTTGGGAGGCCGAGGTGGGTGGATCAGCTGAGGTCAGGAGTTTGAGACCAGCCTGACCAACATGGAGAAACCCTGTCTCTACTAAAAATACAAAATTAGCTGGGCTGCATGCTTATAATCCCAGCTACTCAGGAAGCTGAGGCAGGAGAATCACTTGAACCCGGGAGGCGGAGGTTGCAGTGAGCCAAGATCGTGCCATTGCACCCCAGCCTGGGCAACAAGAGTGAAAGTCTGCCTCCAAAAAAAAAAAAAAAAAAAAAAAAAAAAAAAAAAAAAAGAATTGAAACAAAAGAGAGAAAGAGAACTAAGAAAAGCAAGACTTTGAATATATTCCAGTTTCTTTTCTGATTCTCATTATTCTTATAAGATATTTTCTTTAAATCTCTGAAATGAAAGTTATTTTCCTGATTCTCCCCATTTTTTTTTTTTTTTGGTATTGGAGAAAATATTATTTCAGGATTACATTTTACTTATTTCAGCAAAATTTTCCACTTTTGTGCCCCACATTTTATACTAGCATTAATTTCTGCTGTTGTGAAAATACTGACAAATTTTATCACTGACCCAAAACCTGGCAGGTTAAAATTTAAGTAGTAATGATGTGGTATTAATGAAGCTTGTGAATATTTATCGTTGAAAGATCCAAGGTGGCTTGGCCACATGGAACATATTGTTCCTGTGTTATTCTGTAGCATATGGAGGGTTCACATTTGCATTTTAACCTAATCAAGTATCAAATATTAATACAATCAGGAGGGCTCTAAATATTTTGAGAGTACTGTGACTTTTGAAATTATAAATATGAATAATAGACTTGGCTAAGTTACAAAACTTAAGTGTAATCAGAGCTTTTAACTTTTTTTTTGTTTCTATAATCACCCTTTCATTGTGCTTGTCCTGAATGTAATTAATATGTTTTTAATCACAAATGTGCATAAAATAGAGAAGAAAAATAGTCCCAGCCAACTAGGTTTTATCAAAATCATTGTCCCCTTATACTGAAAAGTGGTATAACTGAATTTGATTAAAAATATTTTTAATTTATATTTTTGCATTAAGTATCTAGCAGTTTATAAACAAGACCATGGCCTGCTATTCTTGATTTGTGTTGTATTAATACGGTTTGTATAGATGTAATCTTATTGTTCATCATTTAAAATATTACATGCAATTATATGAGAGAACTGTCATGTAGGAATATTTCCTTCTGACATTGGAAATGCTATAAATATATGAATTACCTTGCATTCAATCATACCATTATGTTTTTTGACATGATATTTATTAAAACAGTTGATGAAAAGTGTGTCCTATTAAGGAATCCCGAAGTTCTATTGTTGTGAGCTATTTCTGGAAGATTAAAATTGATCACTACTTGACAGGGTTTACAGTTTGTTTTTATTCACAGGGAAGACATCAAGGAAACAATGACACATGATACAAAGATTAGGACCATGTTGCATATAGTAAATAAATAAAGGGAAAAAGTCAGAATATTTTAGTGTTGGATATAGAATATCTACTGGATTTTTCTTCTGTCTCATAGTTTTACCTTGGGTAAACAGGGTGCACAATTCAAAGAAAAACACCTCAGTTTCTATGTGATGTAGCTGGAATGGGATATAAATCACATCTTTGTTTATGTTTAACATAAAAAACAAAAAATTGAGAAATTATTGTCACCACCAAAAGTTTCTTCTGAATGTAATAGCAAAACTTTACTATATATACAAAGTTGTGTAACTATGAATTAAAAACTTCCTTCAATTTAGGTGATAATTTTCTGCGTGGTAAACGGGGTCAAATAATGTAATTAAATATAAGGCATTTGATGTTCTTCACATTGGCCAGTGTAGTAAGAAACTGATTGGAATCTAAGATAAAAAAAATTGTGAAATAATGCTAACAGAAAAAATAAAGCAACACACTTTTAGGAGCAGTTTGACATAAGCTTAGTGCATGTGAGCTTGGACTCTGGACTAGATGACTGAGTTCTCTTGCCAACTGAGTAACTCTGGACATTTTTGTTAACCTCATTGGACTTCAGTTTCCCCACCTATTAAATGGCCATTATAATAGTATAAATTTCATAGACCTGTGCTTAATACACAGAAAGCACTCAAAACATTAGCAAGTATGTTTGGTCATGCGGGAAAGAAGGAAGTTTCCATTTTTGTTAGTAGTTTGTGCATGGTTACACTAGAGTTTGATTTTCAAATTTTTCTTCCGAATATTTAAAACTTATAAATAAAGCATAGCTTTGTTTTACTATTACTTTATCTGCCTAATCTCATTTATTTTAGTGGTAAAATATGGCTCAATTCTAAAAATAGGTAAATTAAAATAATATAACTGAATAACTTACTATTTTCTAAATGGAAGGAGGCAACAGACTCAAGGTGGATTTCAACTCGTATCTGAAATATTTATAAAAGGCATACAATGTACACATGAAATCAAATCACAAAAAAACTAGATTTTTCATACAATCTTCTTTTCCCTATAAACTATATTGAACTTCTCTGCTATTATGAAAATATTTCAATAATGAAAGGTGACTGCTTAATTGGTATATCAAATAGTACTTTTGAAATTTTGACTGAAATGGCAAGTAATTACATTCCAAGATGCATCATTAGGTTCAAGAAATGTGAGGACAGTAGCCACCCTATTATTTCAACATTACCATAGATATGGAATGTGGCAATATGTAGGAAACCTGTTAAAGATTTGGAAGAAAGGCTCCAAATAAATTTGGTACTAAATGAATTTTAGTTTTAGTTAATTTCAACAGTCTTTCCAGTTAATTTTTATTTTTCTTAAGGATTTCTTACAATAGTTTCCAAATTAAAAATTCTCCAAAACTGTTTTCACGACTTTCACACCTTATCCGTCTGTATAAGTATTATGATCAGGCTCTATAAGGTTAATTTGAAAGAGTTTGCAGAATATTAAGAAACAATGTAGAACTTTATTCAAATTAAATAATATTTATTTAATTTATAAATCTACTGTAAAAAGAGGTACAATAAGATTCTGTTTAATAAATATAAGTGCCCTCAAAAGGTGCAAATTCTGCTTGAAAAACCCCATTAGAAATCAAGTAATTGTGTATTTTCAAAATTAAGTATATTTCATATTCAATCTACCAAGAGTAAGAAAGCAAGAAAAGTTTTTTTCTGTATGTCATGCATTGTGTATTTTTTTTTTTTAGACGAAGTCTCACTCCAGGCTGGAGTGCAATGGTGCAGTCTTGGCTCACTGCAACCTCTGCCACCCGGGTTCAAGCGATTCTCTTGCCTCAGCCTCCCCACGCCCAGCTAAGTTTTGTATTTTTAGTAGAGATGGGGTTTCACCATATTGGCCAGGCTGGTCTCAAACTCCTGACCTCAGGTGATCGCCCGCCTCGGCCTCCCAAAGTGCTGGGATTACAGGCGTGAGCCACCCTGTCTGGCCTCATGCATTGCATATTTTTCATTTGAACACTAGACAAGACATCTATTTGAAATAATCATTTATAGGTGCAACTCAGTTGGATTTACGAATTTATTCAAAATTGTAGATTTTTTAAAAATTATGTCAGATTCAAAATGTATTTTTATTATTGCATTACTTTTCTCTATCCAAATGCAGTGGATTATCTCCATCCAAATAGGTTTGATTCAGAAAATGCTTTTAATGTACATGTGCTTAATACTATGAAAAATTCATTTTAAGGATGGCTTGAAAAGAATAATAGTGCTTAGCTCTTTTAACAGATTATTAATACAGTTTGTAATGAACCTGTGTGGCTATAGATGCATCATTAGGGACTGGCAATACATGGTTTAATAAAAATAGAATGCTAATGGGCACCTTATTTACTCATGAAAAGTTAAATCATATAACTGAAAGGCACACTTTTCTTATCTGGAAAATATGGATAATCCTCTACTGACTATTTTACAGAGTTATTATAAACACGAAGTAAATCGAATATTTGTAAAGTTGTTTGAAATCATAATGCTAGATAAGGGAAGATATTAAAATGTAGTTGACTATAATCAGTCTCAATCAGTCTGCATAGTGGCATAAAATACAAAACACCTAATTTTATGTCAGTCTCTCAATTCTTGTGACCATTATCATTGGCAGCATGAATTTAACTTGCTGAATTTAGGATTGACCTAATATGGTTACCACTTTCAAAAATCCATTACTTGGCCTCTCTGCTACTTATGGAACATTCAGCCTCAATCCACTTCGGCTCATGTTAAAGTTTGTCCTCAATTGCTTTCAGATGCGAGGCAGCTGAAACTTATCTAGAAGAAAACCTAAAGGGAGTTCAGTACTGCTGCATTCTTGGCAATTACAGGCATATCTAATTTCAAATTTTAGGCATGTATAAGAAAAAAAGGGTGTCAGAGGGAGATTCACAGTACAGTACTCAATTTATCAAAGAGAGGAGACTATGATCACAGCATTTTGATACTTCATTTACTAAACAAGCTGTTTCTTATTGATATAGTTGGGAAGTCACTTCAGCTCTGTTCTCTGAATTTTAAAATATAAATGTAAGTTCAAAATGTGCACCATGCTGTACAAAAAAGTCAGAATCATGATGGACTTAGCCCAGAACATCTGTTTTCCCCGTCAGCATCCCTGCACACATGCCCTTTGGTCTTATTGTTTTTCGATGGTAACACATCATGGATGATAATGCTATTTCTAAAATGAACAAAACCACTTTCTTTGGAAATCAGGCTGGACTCATTCTCTTTACATAATTCATTTAAATCAATTAAATTAAATGTATTTATCAAGATTGTACCATGAGTTTTGGAGTGCATTACTTGAACGTACTCATGGTACTTTTCTAACTGCATTATAAAAATGATGCTATGATTACCTCTCACCAATTCAGAACTCTGAAAGATTACTCAAGGCCAACTTTAGACATCTGTCAAGAAATTATATGTTTGTATTTTATAATTTGCATGGTTGTGAAAAATGTCTTAAAAAGTGCAAATTGAACATCTCTGGTCATGTTAACTGAATATTGTCTGTAGTTATAACTTTAATATTTTAAAACACATTAATAAGAGGAAAAGTGTAAGCTATCAAGATTCATTAATTTCCAAAAAAGTAATACTCCTGTGGTGTTCATTTAGGCAAAGCAAGCTGAGAGGTGGACCAATTTATACCTTTTCGTATGTATGTTTTGACTATGTGTAGGCATAGCCTGCATTTTTACTATGTTTTGATCAGAGTTTAACATGCCTTTCCCTTAAATAACAATAATACATGTCATATGTTGAATAATATTGGACCTAGTCTAACAAAAACTAAATTATACCTTGAGGGGAAACAAAAAAGCTTCTGGAGCACCTTAGGTAAATTAGCTACCAGGTCTTTAGGATTAATTTATTCATTAAATTTACATGCAAAATATACTGAAAATGGATTCATTTACTTGGATAATTGAGGCCTCAAGCTCAAGTTTTTCATTAACTATTCAGATAATTTAGGCAAAATATTTTTTCTTTTTTATACTTGAATTATCTTGATAATTGCTTCTTCACTTGATTTTATGTGGGGAAAAAAAATAGACAGGAAAAATCCTTCACAGCCTGCCAAGCATTTTTCTTATTACTATTTTTACTAAAAATGTCTTTTTTTGTATCCTGTGAAATTTGATGAATAATCAGTCACCTGTTTTCTTCCATGTATGCATTGATGATGGATGCTGTAGGAAGATATCTGGCTATCTACCTTTGTATCTATCTGTCTGTTTCCTGTGTGTGTGTATGTGTGCATACATATGTTGTACTGGAGCCCTATTAACTTCAATAAGGGTGGCACGAGGTTCAAGAGGCCAAAGGAGAGACCCAAAGCCAGGAAACAAGACAAAGGGTTTATTGAGAGGGTTTACTTACAGAGCAGTCCAGTGACGGGCTGGATAGGAGAACCCCAACCACTTACAAAAAGCATGCAGTTTATATACCATTTTCCCTTAGCACCCTCCTGCTAACAGCCTCCACCTGATAACTTTCATGTAACCCAAAACAAAGGGCCTGATTCCATATATGGCCTGCATTCCATGGGGTGGGCCAGGCGTTCAGATGTTCCTCATAGGTAAGGAATAAATCTCTGGGTTGTATACACCCAGTACAAATGATACACACATATGTATCATATTACATCTATCTGTATGTATTCATGTATTCGTGTCATGTGTATATATATATATATATATATGAATTTTTGCCAGTTGGAAGAATTTTATTTCTATTGGATTTGACAGTCCCACTGATGTACTTATTCAACATAATACTAGCTAGTCATATAATCATCGCTAAATGTATTACACTGTTCACTTTGAGTAATCATTTTGTTGTTAGAGGAAGTGGTGATGTAATTTATGCAAATAGATTGATGAAGGAGCTGCTGACATGACAGTTTATATGTATGGCTCTTGTTTGAGGGGATTAAATATAATGGTAATAGTAAGATTCTTAACAGCTCTCTTCAGAGAGGCCATGGGTGGACTTGATTGTGTTAAAGAGCCAGAAATTATGTGTGTGCATATTTGGGCACTCCGTTTCTCATTCTACGTGCCATTTTTTTATTTTATTTTATTTATTTATTTTTTTATTATTATTATACTTTAAGTTCTAGGGTACATGTGCATAACGTGCAGGTTTGTTACATATATATACTTGTGCCATGTTGCTGTGCTGCATCCATCAACTCGTCAGCACCCATCAACTCGTCATTTACATCAGGTATAACTCCCAATGCAATCCCTCCCCCCTCCCCCCCCGCCATGATAGGCCCCAGTGTGTGATGTTCCCCTTCCCGAGTCCAAGTGATCTCATTGTTCAGTTCCCACCTATGAGTGAGAACACGCGGTGTTTGGTTTTCTGTTCTTGTGATAGTTTGCTAAGAATGATGGTTTCCAGGTGCATCCATGTCCCTACAAAGGACACAAACTCATCCTTTTTTATGGCTGCATCCTTTTTTATGGTGTATATGTGCCACATTTTCTTAATCCAGTCTGTCACTGATGGACATTTGGGTTGATTCCAAGTCTTTGTTATTGTGAATAGTGCCTCAATAAACATACGTGTGCATGTGTCTTTATAGCAGCATGATTTATAATCCTTTGGGTATATACCCAGTAATGGGATGGCTGGGTCATATGGTACATCTAGTTCTAGATCCTTGAGGAATTGCCATACTGTTTTCCATAACGGTTGAACTAGTTTACAATCCCACCAACAGTGTAAAAGTGTTCCTATTTCTCCACATCTTCTCCAGCACCTGTTGTTTCCTGACTTTTTAATGATCGCCATTCTAACTGGTGTGAGATGGTATCTCATTGTGGTTTTGATTTGCATTTCTCTGATGGCCAGTGATGATGAGCATTTTTTCATGTGTCTGTTGGCTGTATGCATGTCTTCTTTTGAGAAATGTCTGTTCATATTCTTTGCCCACTTTTTGATGGGGTTGTTTGTTTTTTTCTTGTAAATTTGTTTGAGTTCTTTGTAGGTTCTGGATATTAGCCCTTTGTCAGATGAGTAGATTGCAAAAATTTTCTCCCATTCTGTAGGTTGCCTGTTCACTCTGATGGTAGTTTCTTTTGCTGTGCAGAAGGTCTTTAGTTTAATGAAATCCCATTTGTCAATTTTGGCTTTTGCTGCCGTTGCTTTTGGTCTTTTAGACATGAAGTCTTTGCCCATGCCTATGTCCTGAATGGTACTACCTAGGTTGAAACTACTTCCAATTTTTCAAAATGGCCATAACTCCTCTTAGGCCTTGGTGAGCCTACAGATGATGCCCTGTCTTCCCGGAATGCCTTTGCCTCTTTCCTCTATTCCCTTGGATTGCCTGTATGCACCTCTTTTCCTTTTACAACTCCCAGATCTTTTCAAGTTGCATAATTGTATATTTTTCCTGACAAATTTCAGTTGCTGTCACTTACATTAAAATTTAGCCCCTCAACATTTTTTCTCTCTCTCATGTCACCACTCAAGACTCAATCAACATCACAGTTTCTTGTTCGTTTGTCTGTTTTTGTCCTTTTCATTTATAATATTGCTTTCTCTGTCTCTTCCATCCATTCACAGGATGGCAATGTGGACCAGCACTGTCCAACAGAACTTTCTGTGTTGATGTAGTTGTTCTGTCTCTGTGAAATAATCATTAAACACATTTGGCTGTTTCTGCACTTGAATTGTGGCTAGTACAACTCAGGGACTGTATTTGTAATTTTATTTCGTTTTAATTAATTAAAATTTACATTTAAACAGCCACAGGCTATTGAACAGTGTAACTTTGGAACTTGCCACCACTATTAATTGCACAGGATGCAAAATCACATTGTAAAGCATTCTACTCTTGGCCCTTTATGTACAGATCTCATAATGTAATATTCTTACTTAAGTATATTTTCAGGCTCATCACGTACTCCAGCCCTTTACTCCTCCCTTCATTTGCTTCAGCGTCTTACTTCCCTCCTTACCTAGTTTGCATTTCTGCATCTATTCTTATAATTACTCCTGCCCCATATTTCTTGTGTCATACTTAACTGACAAAACTACAAACCCAAACCCTAACCCAACTATTTGCAAATTTCAAACCAGAAAAGAACTAATTAAATGACCTGGAAGGAGAAACAGAACAATACAAAACACAGATGTGCTGACCTGTCTTACTTTTAATTAAAGATCATGTATTGGTCTATACTGTCAAACTTACTATGCTTTTCTGATTATTCATGTCCCTACTCTTCAAAATGTGCAGTTTGTATCATATGTCTCCTCGAACATCAACATCTCTCTTTCACACTCAATGACGCTGGATTGTTACCTAGTATTTCACTTGAGGAAGTTCGATAAGACTACTTCATCAATTTGGTGCAAATTTTATTTTCTACCTACATTTGTTCATATAACCTTGTGGACTGCCCTTCCTTTTTATCAAAAACTGAGTTCCAAACTTAGATATTTTGAGAGGGAGAGAGATTATTGTTATCTCTCCCTCCTACAAATTGTTCTTTGGCTCCTTCCTGTCATTCAAGCTTATGTTCAAGGGGCATCTCCCTAGCATCTCACTCATTAGTAGATGCTAGGGAGATGCCCCTTGAACATAAGCGATGCCCCTTGAACATAAGGGATGTCCAGTGGAGAGACATGCCTTTCTCCACTGAAGTCACTGATGTCAATTGTAATCATCCTGTTTGATTGTCTTTATTGTATAAGGACTCAATAAAATTATCTTGTCTACTTGTTTACTTACATACTGTCCCCCCGTGAGGTAAATTAATCTCCTTTTGAACATGAGCATGATATCTGAGTCAGTCTATCCTCAGCAACTAGAGTAGTGCCTGGAATATTATAGAGCTCTAAAATTTTCATTGAATGGGCAAATAAATTAAGAAAGGAAATAATAAAATTGTCCTTTTGTACTCAGTCAAGCTATCATCTCCTCTTGATTTTTCCCCTCTTCTCTAACCATATCCATAGTTCTAGAAAAAAAGTGTCCATCCATTGTCTTCTTATAGCAACCTTTAGCACTGACTGATGCTTAAGTATCAGTTTCCTTCATTCTCTCCTAGACTGTGAACTTGTGGGAAAATGTCTGAATATTATTGCTTTTATCTGCCATATCTAAGACAATAGTGACTTGTAGTAAGCATCTCATTGGCACACCTGTCATGAACATTCTTAATTTTGGAGTTCTTCAAGGTGCTATGCTATATTTTTTCTTCCTTTAGTGCCCTTTCCCTGTTAATTTATCTATACTGATGATGTCATTGTCATTGTTACAAAAATAAATTATAATTTCCTATCTGTAGTATAGATGTCTTTTTTGACCTAGGTATCTGTTTACCTGGCATGTCCTCACCAAACATAGTCCTCCTCCAGAATTCCCTACAGCAATAAATAATACCATCACACACTGAGAACCTCAGCAATGAGATGTTACTACTGGCCTTTCTCTTTCTTACCATATTTAAACTTTCGCCAAGAGTTGGCAGTTCTATCTGTAAGATATATTGCCAAATTTTTCACTTCTCTCCTTCTTCACTGTCATGCCTGTTGTCCTGCTACCATTTCTGGCCTGGAATTTTGAAATAATCAAATTAGTCATCCTTATGGTCTACAATGTTCTCTTCCAGTCTAGTCTTCACACTATTGCTAGACTCATCTAAAAATTGGCTTCTGATTATATTACTCTACTGCTTTAAATAGCCCTTCAATGATTTATTATTATTCATTAGGCAAAAACTTGTATTAAATAGACTAACATGAGATGAAACCTACTTACCTCTCCAGAATTTAATCACATTAATCTCCTATGTCGTTTCTCTACCTCAGCCCCTGTGCTTTGCCTTGCTACTCCCATCTTTTGCACTTAGTGATGCATCCACTTGGAGGCTATCTTTATGGCTGATCTTTCCGTCTTATTCACCTTTCAGGTCTCAAGATCAAATGTTACTTTATAAAGAACATAAAGTATAATCTTTATAAAGAACATAAATTACACTCCTGTATGCTTTCATAGCTTCCTGTCTATATAAATTTCTGGATGCATCAGAATAATTGTGGTAAACCGAAACTGAAAGACTACAATGACAGATTTTCTTGTTCAGTAGTTTTTGATTTTTTTCTGTACACTATGTCTTTAGAATTCTATGAAATGTGTAAACCTTCCTTTACTGTACCTTCAAAATTACCGTGTGAGTTCAGCAGACTAGGCATCATCATCTCCCATTACACAGGTGAGGTCACTGAGGTTCAGACTGACAAATGCTAAATTCAAAAGTGGTACATGAAACCAGGTGTTCTGATACTAAACTCCATATTTCTAAAATCGGGACAGCCTTGTTATTATAATCATAATTTATATTTAGGCATGTTTTTTCAGGGAGTCAGATCTCAAAGTAACCTAAAAAAGTAACATGTTTTGGAATTTATAGTATAATATTGTTTACAGAATTTTTTTGTTGTAGTTAAATGGCCTGGTCTTTATTTAAACTGACCCTACATTGTTTTCTTGATAGTTGTTCATGCCTTTTATTAAAGAGAGGAACAAAATACTTCTTTTTAGGAGTCTGCCTTCAAGCTGTTGCAAGAACAAATTATTCTATGCTTACAATTTATAGTATAATAATAAACATTTTTTAAAAGGAAAAGCATACATATTATACTCAATGAGGAATGTTGTTTTCTTAGAGAACTATGAGGAACAAGGATTTTAAAACAATTTTGTTGTATATGACTCATGAATAAATTCTCCCTTCATTGTGGAAGGCACCGTCTTTGCCCCATTATTAGATGAAATAAAACCAAGGACAAAGGAAATCAAGAGGTAATCCTTTTGGCAATCTTGTCATGCAGTTTCTGCAAAACATTCCCTGCGGTGCTGGATTGTTCAAAGCTTCACATGCTGAGTCTTGCTTGCTGCAAGAAAAAACTAGCTGCCTCTTGCTGAGAAAGGTTTTCTGAAAAAGAGTAAGAACTGAGTGACTTGCTGTATCTGTATGGTCCAAGGTCTTGGCAGACCACAAGTCCATGTTTCAGTGATCCATGGTATTTGTTTCACATCTTGTGCCCCAATTGGATGAGAGTATTTAGCTTTGAGAAGGAAACATCTCATTTAATGTTGCACTCCTTTTTCCAAGGAGCATCTTTTTCTTCATCAATTCCTTATTTCTCATACTTATATTTTATTTACCTATCTCTATTTTTCCTTAATCCTATTAGCCCTTGATGCTAAAAACATGCAGCATTATAAAATAACAAAAATGTACAACTCGTGTGATATGTTTAATACATACAAAACACAAATACTGAATATTGTGCAAGAAAATTTCACCTCATGAAATTTCCTAAGTCACTGAGAGTGAATCGGAATCTCACATTTTGGGAAGAAATACTTGGGATTGGAGAGTGACATTTTCCCACTGTTGTTCACTCTAAGAACTGAAGCTATATATTGACATAGAAGTGCATTAGAAGAGGATGTTGTCCAAAAGAAAACTGAAATTTTGCTGTATAAGTGTGAAACTGAACTGTCTAGTATACTATAGTAGGTTGGTTATCTCTTAGTTAATTGTCACTCATTCATACATTTCAAACAAATCTTTATTATTTGGATATATTAATGTAAGTAATACAAATAAAATAAATACACATTAGAAATCTGCATTTATGCTGGCTTTGATATATAGCTGTGATTATAATGGTATATTATTTGGCCAACATTCCACAAAAATATGAAATTGAAAAGGGTAAGAATTATTTTTTAGACTATTCTTTGCAAAAAAAAAAAAAAAAAAAAAACCACTTTCCTCATGCTTTTATCAAGATTTAGAAAATTTAGAATTCTAAAGGATCTCTTAAAGATGGCTTCTTTTCTTGTTGTTTTAGACAATGAAACAGAGCTCAGAATGGTCAAAGTTTTCCAAAGATAGTGTGGAGGGGATGTTGAATCATTTCAGGCCAGTGTCTTCTCTAGAACAGAATATTATATAATATTTTATTTATTTGTTGTCCATATTTAATATATAATAATTCTAAAATATAGGATCAAGTGAAAAACATATTAACATCTAAAACAATAAAGTAAAAATAATAAAAATAATAAAAACTTTCAATAACAGGACTTCACTTTTTGTGGTTGAAATTACTCGTTAAATAAAAAGGTGATTGTGGAATATTTCTTGACATATCAATGAAGGAAACGGTTAAAAAGCAATGATCATCTTGACCTTTTAATTTAAATTTAGGCTCAAAACATTAATATGATCTGTAAAGTAGAACAAATATTGAGCTGAGTATGATAAATATATGGTGATTGTGGCTATATTTAGCAACCTTTTAAGAATAGCAGGTACTAGGCCGGGCGCAGTGGCTCATGCCTGTAATCCCAGCACTTTGGGAGGCCGAGGTGGGTGGATCACCTGAGGTCAGGAGTTCGAGACCAGCCTGACCAACGTGGAGAAACCCCATTTCTACTGAAAATACAAAAAATTAACCAGGCATGGTGGCGCATGCCTGTAATCCCAGCTACTTGGGAGACTGAGGCAGGAGAATTGCTTGAACCCAGGAGGCAGAGGCTGCAGTGAGCCGAGATTGCGCCATTGCACCCAGTCTGGGCAACAAGAGCGAAACTCCATCTCAACAACATCAACAACAACAACAACAACAAAAGAATAGCAGGTACTTTATAAATGTTTGTAGAATGAACAGATTTTGTAGAATCTCAGATTTATTTCAGCTTCTAGAAACTTTTGATATCATCCAATATTTTCACTGTATTTTCTACAACAAGGTATAGTATAGTGAAAAAAATAGACAAATGCGAAAAATACCGTTTCCATAAGAATGTGACTTCTTTGTGCCATTTCAAATAATTCCTTTTAGTACTTATTTTATTTGTAAGCTAAACTTTTTTTTTTTTTTTTTTAGTTTTGGAAAACTTGTAGATTTATGGAACAGTTGCAAAGATAATATAGATCATTTTCATCTACCTATCATTCAGTTTCCCTTTCCCCGTGACATTAACATATTGCTTATCTAGGGTACATTTGTCAAAATAAAAAAAAAAAAAATCATTGGTAAATGACTATTAGCAGCAGATTTCACCAGTTTCTCCGTGAATATCATTTTTCTGATATAGGATTCCATTTAGGATATTGACATCGGGGTTCCATAGTCTCCTCTGGGTCTGAGACAATAGCTCTGTCTTTGTTTTTAAACAACCTTGACAACTTTGAAAGGAAGAAGGTGTGATGTAGAGTATCCCTGAATTTTGAATTGCCTGATGTTTTTCTTAGCTTAGACTGAAGTTAAGGGTTTTTGAGAACACCACCGAGAAGTAGCTTTCTCATTCCAACATATCAAAGATTATATGGTATTAACATGACAAATCCCTGGTGATGTTAACCCTGATGGAGTTATTGTCTGTCAGGTGCTTCCACTGTAAGTCACTTTCTCTTTCCATACTTTATTCTTTGGAAGCAAGTTACTGTTCCACCCCACACTCAAGGGGAGGAGAATCTAGATCCATCTTCTGTAGGGAGTTGTGTCTATGTAGATCATTTGGAATTCTGTAAGAAAGATTTGTCCTCATTTTATTTTGTAAATTGTGATGAAACAATGGCATTATTGTACATAATTTAAATTGTATTTCATGATTCTAAGTTTTTTTTAGTTTTAAGCCTAACTGCCACATCCACAATGCTTTTTTTGAGAACTTTAAGTGAATGTGGGAATAAAGGAAACAGTCTGTACACTGTTTATAAAATTGGTTTTCATATATGGTCTAATTAAACTCAAATGCTAGAACAACACTTCTATTTCTTCAGTAGGAAATCCTATTAAGAAGAAGTTTTATGTCCCTTGGTGGACCTAGAAAATGATCAGTGATAATCTCAATAAATTGGATAAAGCATATCAGTATACTTTATTAAAGCTACATATCTACTGACTAAGAAATGGAGACATCAGTGCTAAAAATTATATTTTTGAGATATAACCAAACACAACCATTTTTTTCCATGCACACAGATGGAATATAATGAATCAAAATTGCAGCTACATTCCACAATCAGGGAACATATTTTCTAAAAGCCTCAGCTTCAAGGGATTTGAATTTATGCTTTGGAAAGACTAAATAGCCTGCTCATTGTGACCTCAATGGGCAACAAGGGACATCTAGAGACAATAGATCAGGCACACATATTGGTCTGTGGCTATTAAGTGTCTTATAAGTGAGTAACAAAACTTTAAAATCAATACAGATTGTTATGGAAAGTCAATGAAGAGACTTTTAAATAAAGGGTAATATGTTCAAACAGATGACTATCCATAAGGATGTGGCTGACTACATTTAACAGAGAATATGTTTTGGAAAGAGAACAGCTCTACTATCCCATAAGTAGAAAGTCTGAGTGATCTCAACTTTATAAAATATATTGTTAATATCACATTGAATATATTATATCATAAGAAAAGTTTCTTATGATGAGATAATGAATTAAGAAGTATTTTGCAAATGGTAAAATTCTCACAAATGTTAGTAATGATTTAGAGTTATTGCACCATAATTCTGAACTTACTGCTTGAAAAGATGTCAGTTTAGTGACAATTTGTACATTACAGCACTGACAGCACTGAACTATGATTTCATCTGTAAGTGAAATAGTCAGTTTTGAGACATTTCAAGTTATTTTTCCTTCCTTTTCAATAAGTTATGTCTAGAAGAGACTATTATTTTTCAACAATTAAATCATCCTTGGCTCATCTTTTACCTACTTCATGTTCAGTTAAGCAGGGACATGCCTATTCAGTTGTGGTTTATATTTGTGTTTTTGACCGGAAGCGACACATTAACAGCAAAGCAGGAAGTCCTTGCACTGAAAGTTCCTCTAAACCCACCAAAATGTGCATAACCTCAACTTGAAATAGGAAGATAACAGAGACCCAAAAGTGACCTGAAGAGTTTGACTTCAGCTTCTTTTGATTCTACCTATGATTTTCTCAAACTATTTGCTGTTCTCTCTCCTCACGGTCGTTCTGCTTCGCACATCAGAAGCTCTCTCTGCTTCCCAGTGCACACCCACATCTCACTGGGTCTGTTTCTCTGCAAGTGTGGCTTTCTGCAAATCTATTCTCTAAACCTCTGCCAGATTGATCTTTCTGAAATGTAATCTAGACATGCTACCCCCTCTTCTTAAAATTCTCTACTATTTCCCTATATGGTTCATGATAAAGTCCAACTTGATTTGCTTGGTCTGTGAAGTCCTTCACAATCTGGACTTTGTTCACCTCTCCACACTCACCGGATCTAGCCTATACACACTTCTCATGAGGAGCTGCTTCCACTTTTCAGTTTTGGGATCTCAGTTCCCTAATCCACTGCCTTACTGTCCTTTTGCATGTTGTTCCTTCAAGCTGCAATATTCGTATTCAGTCTTTGACAAGGCTTTTCTATACCTGAGAGTGGTTTGAGTGCCTTGTAGGTGTTACAATAGCCACTCTGTGCATATCTCATTATAGCACCTCTGTACTCTTTTCTATCTATCCCCTTATCTTTCTTTTTCACCAGACTAAAAACTTCTTGGTCAGGTGCTGCATTGTTCATCATATTTCCACTATGTAGGATAGTGGCCAATACAGAATGGATATTCATTGAATATTTGCTAAATACATGTTGAAGCTATATTTTCATATATATGCTCAGTTAAATGATGTATTTCTATTATATGGAGGTATGCACTTGAAAAAGAGAACATTTTCAAGTACTTCCAGGTTTTTTTTTTTTCTAGGTGGAGTCTTGCTCTGTCTCGCAGGCTGGAGAGCAATGGTGCAATGTCACTGCAATATCTGCCTCCTGCGTTCAAGCAGTTCTCCTGCCTCAGCCTCTCTAGTAGCTGGGATTAGAGGTGTGCACCATCATGTCTGGCTAATTTTTGTATTTTTAGTATAGACGGGGTTTCACTATGTTGGCCAGGCTGGTCTCAAACTCCTGACTTCAGATGATCGGCCTGCCTTGGCCTTCCAAAGTGCTGGGATTAAGGCATGAGCCACTGCATCCGGCCAGGTGGTATTTTCTTAATAGTTATTCAGATTTATAAAGTTGAAAACTATACTGTCTATATTTGAAAGAACTATGGATAAGAATTCTTTGAAACCTCCATTAGCATTTTCTTCTCAATTTCATTACAGAGTTTTGCACCTTTTTTCAAAATTATCTTTAACGTCTGTAATCTTACAATTTTTCCTGAGAATCTAATCCAATTTTGATGGAATTTTTATCAATATCTATTGAGCGATGTTACAAATATGCAAAAGTAACTACAAAGAAAATTTTTAAAGAAAACAATTCACATTGGGATTGCTTACATATATATAATTCAAAGTGAATGAAAGTAAAGGTAACATATTCACGTAAATGAAATGTAAGACATTGATTAAGAAGGCAGATTCAATCACGGATTGCTTTATTTGGGATGGAATGAAAGCACAATTCACAACTGGTCTGAGCATTGCTCAAAGGCAGTGAGGCATAAGGGACCCTGCAGAAGGGAAAACAGTAATTGAACAGTCTCCATGGTATTGTTGGGAAAACCTTATTTTGTGGAAGCCAAGATTACAATAATTGAGAACACTTAGAACACAGGAGCTAAATCAGTAAATGGCACTTTTTACCAAATCTCTACCTTTTAGTAGCTCTTCCACGGTGAAAGAGGCTGTTCCCACCTGGGAATCATTGGCATGGTTCACTTTCCACCAAATTGTCCTGCATAGTACCCTAAAGAATAAATGATCTCTTGCTGTCAATAGCACACTATTTGAATAACAATAGTTTAATAATCACCAACATCAATTTAGAACTAATCATATGGCAAGTACTTTACAAGTAATATCTGACTAAACTCTTAATACCTTCTAAGAGTAGTGATGTCATGTTTTACATAAACATACAAATACAAAGGTATAATCACCTGTTTGAGGTAACACAGCTAAAAAGTAGTTGAGTGAGTATTCAAATCATGTCCTTTTGGCTTCACAGCCTCAAGTCTTAACTGAGGAAAATAACACATTTTATAATCAGAAGAGAAAATTATCATATGTTACCTTTTTGTAGAAAAAAAATTCTCTTCTCATTCATTTGATTTTGTCAACATATATATATTTTTAAATAAAGTGGCTTTTGCTTCCTCCAAACGGGAACACAGGTTT
The DNA here is from genome assembly GCF_003255815.1 of Theropithecus gelada. Classification (NCBI taxonomy): domain Eukaryota; kingdom Metazoa; phylum Chordata; class Mammalia; order Primates; family Cercopithecidae; genus Theropithecus; species Theropithecus gelada. Next base: position 107,620,342 of record NC_037668.1, read on the forward strand.
GAGAAATTTCGTTTTCAAGTTAGGTAATGTTTTTTGTTCTGATGAGGCCTCCAAAGGTGGCTTTGACATTTAAAAGTGATGTGAAGATAAAGTGATCAAAGCTGTCAAATGATACTATAACTGTAAGAATGTAGTAATTTTGTTATCTGCATTCACCATGAGTATTATACATGCTTTTTAGACAGGCATTTTAGGGTGTATATGTTTGTTTTTTAAGGCATTATGATCAACAGAAATTGTTGCAAGATCAAAAGTAAATCAAATTTAGGACTTGTAACCCAAGGGGGCCAGCATGAACAGCTAAAAAACAAAAACAAAAACAAACAAACAAAAACACCTGCATCTTGCAAGCACTATCTGTTGAGAACCGTATAGTTCCCCTGTGGATTCATAATTCCTAATTGCATAATCTTGAGTTCTCTGAAAATAATACACATTATCCAAAGCTGTTGTTAGCCTTTGGTACAATATAAGCACATTTCTCTTACTTTAGCAATTTTCTTTTATTTCTTTGGAATTACATAAGGTCTATTAACTTCAAAGTTATTTTCACAGACTATTCAAGGAAGTAGAAAGTTGCCATGGTATCTAAGTCAGGTTTCTCTGTAGCACAAAGGATAAGTGTGAAAAAATATTTCTAGTCTTGTGAAAACCAAAGCAAATTATTGTAACAACATTTCTGATCTTGTGAAAAACATTTTTGAAATTGAATAAAATAGCTGTGCTTTAAGGGAGACAGAGCTCTCAGTGTATAAAACTATATGTCATTATGTTGCCAGGAATCTCTATTTTACATTGCAGTTAAACTTCATGGCTGAAACAACAAACAGACTTTCTCAAATATTCTTACAAATATCACATTTCAGTGAGTTAGTTGGTTCATGTGTTCTGGGTGTGTAGAGAGTAAAGTATCTGCTGTATCTGACTATTTTAAAGATCATATTAATACTATATTCAGTTTCAGTTCTAAGTCTCAAAAAATTAAGGTTTATTAGCACATTAAGAAAGTCAAAAGGAAAAAATCTGAATTAATATTAATAAAAAAGAAAAATATCTAAATAAATATAAACTTTTTTTTGTCTTGGTCTGAACATGTTTATAACTTAAAGAATTAATTTCTTCTCATTGATTATACAAATGTTGATTTGTATCTATAAGTCTTTTTTAGCAAAGTCCTCGGTTTAATGCATCCTATATGTACTCAATAAAGGAGAGAAACACAGACAAGGTCAGTTTTCTGCCCAGGACTGAGTCTAGATACAAAGAAAAATATTTACCATAAGACTATATATCTATACCTCTTACACAGTCAAGGTTTAACATTAGCATTAACAAAAATTCGTCTTGCAAAAGCTGCCTCTGTAGGATTCCTATATATAAAGCCCTAACAATTAAAATACTAAAATCCAAAGTTACAAAACACAAAAGAAAATAAGTCACCATAAACAAGAGTTAAGAAACAGCATAGGCCGGGTGTGGTGGCTCATGCCTGTAATCCCAGCACTTTGGGAGGCTGAGGTGGGCAGATGACGAGGTCAAGACATCGAGATCATCCTGGCCAACATGGTGAAATACTAAAAATAGAAAAATTAGCACATGCACCTATAATCCCAGCTGCTCTGGAGACTGAGGCAGGAGAATTGCTTTAACCAGGGAGGTGGAGGTTGCAGTGAGCCGAGATCGCACCATTGCACTCCAGCATGGCCACAGAGCGAGACTCTGTCTCAAAAAGAAAGAGAGAAAGAGAGAAAGGAAGAGCATAGTGAAGATTTGGAACTCAAACTAATATGTTAGAAACGAAGTCTAACATATATGTAAAATGGAGACCCAGAATAAAAGTAAATGAAGAATGAAAAAAATGAAAAAAAAAATGCTTTATAAAATGTATTAACTGAGAATTTTCTAAACCTCTTGATGACTTTAGAGTCTCATTAAAAACTACAACCCCCAAACAAGGTAAACTACAAGTTCACCCTGGGCAATAGCATGATCATGCTATAAAATACCAAAACAAAGAAGAAAAAGAAAGATTACTTATGAGATTAGAATCTTAAAAAATACTAGATGTCTCAATAGCAAAAATAGAAACTGAAATAAAAAAGTGTAAAGTTTAAGAAAAAATAACTTTAAATTAGAATTGTATATCTGGTAAAATAAATTGAAGACAGTAGGTGACATTCATTTTACAACAAACTAAAATCGAGTTTACTGATAACAGATTTTCACTTACAAGCCTATAGAATGCAATTTAGGGAGGATGAATTTGAACCCCAAGAAAGAATGAAAAAATCATGCACTAAGAGTATGAAAAATATTAAGCGTGCGTAGTGTATACAGTAATTGACTTTATAAAAAAAGAAGGGATTAAAAAAAGCTTCTCTCATTCTTCAAAGGAAAAGAAAAGATACAAGTATCAAGACATAACATCACACTCTATATTACTGATATATTAATTATTTACTTTTTTAAGAAAAACCCGATTATAAAATTGAGGCTTTGCCAGTCATTAAGTATTTATTACCCATCTGCCCTCTTTCCTCACATGTTGAAAATAAATGTCAGTTCATTTTTTCTTAGTTTTATCTTCCACATCAAACTTCTCTTTATACTACTGTCTATATGAGCTATAATTTTGTTGCTTCTTTACAAACAAAAATAACATTTCTACTTCTGTTATTTTTCTTTTCTAATACAGAACCACGCTATTTTAAAGTATTTAAAATTACATCTGAAAATCTCTGAGAAGCAACTTTTTTGTTAATTTTAATGTATTTGGTCTTTCCATTATTTCAAAAATATGTGGTGTGACTGTCTAGCTAAATAGAAAAAACTTCCTCAACACTTTGTTTCTCCATGGTGTGCAGAAATGAAGACATGGGTTGTTGACTAAAATAGGCCCAGATTCAAATCCCTCTGCAACCCTGAGCACTTTTTTTTTTTTTAAACAGAATCTTTCTCATTGTACTAGTTGACTTCTTTCTCATATTTTATTTCTTTTTGTAAGTTCTAGTGTCAAACATTCATTCTTTTTTTAAATTTATTTTTTATTTCAATAGGTTTTCAGGGAGCAGGTGGTGTTTGACTACATGAATAAATTCTAGAGTGGTGATTTCTGAGATTTTGGTGCACCCATCACTCGAGTGTACACTGTACCCAGTGTGTAGTCTTCTATCCCTCATCCCCCTCCCACCCTTTGCCCTGAGTCCCCAAAGTCTAGTGTATCATTCTTATGCCTTTGCGTCCTCATAGCTTAGCTCTCACTAATGAGTGAGAACATGTGGTATTTGGTTTCCCATTCCTGAGTTATGTCACTTAGAATAATAATCTCAAATTCCATCCAGGTTGCTGCAAATGCATTATTTTGTTCCTTTTTATGGCTGAGTAGTACTTTGTGGTATACTAGCACTGGGGCTGGTTCCACATTTTTGCAGTTGCAAATTGTCCTGCTATAAGCATGCATGTGTGAGTATCTGGATTTCTTATAGGAGTGTTTAGTAGTTTTTTTTGTTTTTGTTTTTGTTTTTTGTAGAGCTCTTTCACCTCCTTGGTTATGTATATTCCTAATATATTCCTAAGTATTTTTTTTTTTTTTTTGCAGCTATTGTAAAGGGGATTGAGTTCTTGATTTGATTCTTAGCTTGGCCGCTGTTGGTGTACAGCAGAATAACTGAATTGTGTAGGTAAATCTAGTATCCTGACACTTTGCTGAATTCATTTACCAGTTCTAAGAGCTTTTTGGAGGAATTGTTAGGGTTTTCTAGGTATACAATCATATAATCAGCATACAGTGACTGTTTGACTTCCTCTTTACCATTTGGATGCCCTTTATTTCTTTCTCTTGTCGATTGCACTGGCTAGGACTTCCAGTACTATGTTGAATAGAAGTGGTGAGAGTGGGTATGCTTGTCTTGTTCCAGTTCTTAGGGAAAATGCTTTCAACTTTTCCCTATTCAGTATAATATTGGCTGTGGGTTTGTCATAGATGATTTTTATTACCTTAAGGTATGTCCTTTCTATGCTGATTTTGCTGAGGGTTTTAATCACAAAGGAATGCTGTATTTTGTCAAATGCTTTTTCTGCATCTATTGAGATAATTATGTGATTTTTGTTAATTCTATTTATGTGGTATATCACATTTACTGACTTACATATGTTAAACCATTCATGCATCCCTGGTATGAAACTCAGTTGATTATGACAAATTGTCTTTTTGATATGCTGTTGGGTTCAGTTGACTAGTATTTTGTTGAGGATTTTTGCATCTGTGTGAATCAGGGATATTGGTCTGTAGTTTTTGTTTCTTGTTACATCATTTTCTCATTTTGGTATTAGGGTGATACTGGCTTCATAGAATAATTTATCCTTGGAATAGTGTCAATAGGATTGGTACCAATTTTTTGAATGTCTGACAGAATTGGGTTTTGAATTTTTCTGGTCCTGGACTTTTTTCTCAGCTATTTTTAAAATTATTATTTCAACCTTGCTGCTTGCTATTGGTCTGTTCAGAGCTTCTGTACCTTCCCGGTTTAATCTAGGAGGGTTGTATATTTCCAGGAATTTATCAATTTCCTCTAGGTTTTCTTGTTTATATGCATAAAGGTGTGCATAGTAGCATTGAATAAACTTTTCTGTTTCTGTGGTAGCAGTTGTAATATCTCCTGTTTCATTTCTAATTGGCTTATTTGGATCTTCTCTCTTCTTAATCTTGCTAATGGTCTATCAATTTTATTTATCTTTTCAAATAATCAGCTTTTTGTTTCATTTATCTTTTGTATTGTTTTTGTTATTGTTTTTTAAACTTCATTTAGTTCTGCTCTGATCTTTGTTATTTCTTTCTTCTGCTGGGTTTGGGCTTAGATTGTTCTTGTTTCTCCACTTCTGTGAGGTGTGACTGTAGCTCTATTTGTGCTCTTTCAAACTTTTGATGTAGGCATTTAATGCTATGAACTTTCCTCTTAGCACCACTTTTACTGTATCACAGAGGTTTTCATAGGTTGTGTCACTATTATCTGTCAGTTCAAAGAATTTTTAAATTTCCATCTTGATTTCATTGTTGACCCAATGATCATTCAGGAGCAGGTTATTTAATTCCCATGTATTTGTATGTATGGTTTTGAGAGTTCCTTTTGGAGTTGGTTTTCAATTTTATTCCACTGTGGTCTAAGAGAGTACTTGGCATAATTTTGATTCCCTTAAATTTATGGAGACTTGTGGCCTATCATATAGTCTGTCTTGGAGAATGCTCCATGTGCTGATGAATGGAATGTATATTTTGAAGTTTTTGGGTAGAATGTTCTGTAAATATTTGTTAATCCCATTTGTTCTGGGGTGTTTTTTAAGCCTATTGTTTCTTTGTTGACTTTTTATCTTGATGACCTGTCTAGTGCTATTAGTAGAGTGTTAAGTCCCCCGCTATTATTGTGTTGCAATCTATCTTGTTTCTTAGGTCAACTGGTAATTGTTTTATAAATTTAGGAGCTCCAGTGTTAGATGCGTATATATTTAGGATTGTGACATTTTTCTGTTGGCCTAGTCCTTTTATCATTATATAATATGTTTCTTTGTCTTTTTAAACTGCTGTTGCTTTAAAGTTAGTTTTGTCTGAGATAAGAATAGTTACTCCTGCTCACTTTTGTTGTCCATTGGCATGGAATATATGGAATATCTTTTTTTACCCCTTTACCTTAAGTTTGTGTGAGTCCTTATGTGTTAAGTAATTCTCCTGAAGACAGCAAAAACTTGGTGAATTTTTATCCATTCTGCCATTCTGTATCTTTTAAGTGGGATATTTAGACCATTTACATTCAACATTAGTATTAAGATGTGAAGTACTATTTATCGGGCTATCTGTTGCCTGAATATCTTGTTGTTTTTGTTTTTCATTGTGTTATTGTTATATAGGTCCTGTGAGACTTGTGCTTTAAGGAGGTTCTATTCTGATGTATTTCAAAGATTTGTTTCAAGATTTAGAGCTCCTTTTAGAAGTTCTTGCAGTGCTGGCTTGGTAGTGGCAAATTCTCTCAGCATTTGCTTGTCTGAAAAAGACTATTTTTCCCTTCATTTATGAAGCTTAGTTTTACTGGATAGAAAATCTTGGCTGATAACTGTTTAGCTTAAGGAAGCTGAAAATAGGACGCCAATCTTTTCTAGCTTGTAGGGTTTCTGCTGAGAATCTACTATTAATGCTTTTGCCTTACAGCTGTTAAGATTCTTTCCTTCATTGTGACTTTAAATAACCTGGTGACTATGTGCCTAGGTGATAACCTTTTTGCAATGACTTGCCCAGGTGTTCTTTGAGCTTCTTGTATTGGATGTCTAGATCTCTAGCAAGGAGGGGACATTTTTCTTTATTATTCCCTCAAATATGTTTTCCACACGTTTAGATTTATCTTCTTTCTTTAGAACACCAGTTATTCTTAGGTTTGCATGTTTAACATAGTCTCAGACTTCATGGAGGGTTTGTTCATTTTTAAAAATTATTTTTTCTTTGTCTTTGACAGATTGAGTTAATTCAAATGCTTTGTCTTTGAACTCTGAAGTTTTTTTCTTCTGCTTGTTCAGTTCTACTGCTGAGACTTTGCAGTGCATTTTGAGTTTGTCTAATTGTCCTTGATTTCCAGAAGTTGTGATTGTTTTTTATTTATGCTATCTATTTCACTGAAGATTTTTCCTTTCATATCCTATATCATGTTTTTGATTTTTTTAAACTGAACTTCACCTTTCTCTGGTGCCTCCTTGATTAGCTTAATAATCAACCTTCTCAGTTCTTCTTCTTGCAATTCAGAGATTTTGTTTTGGTTTAGATCCATTGCTGATGAGCTGGTGTGACCTTTTGGAGGTGTTACAGAACCTTTTTTGTCATATTACAGAATTGTTTTTCTGGTTCCTTCTCTTTTGGTAGACTATGTCAGAGGGAAGATCTGAGACTCAAGGGCTGCTGTTCAGGTTCTTTTGTGCCACAGGGTATTCCCTTGATGTGCTGTTTCCCCTCTTCCCCTAGGAATAGGGCTTCTGAGAGCCAAACAGCAGTGACTGATTTGCTTTTCTGTATCTAGCCACCCAGTGGAGCTACTGGGCTCTGAGCTGGTCCTGGGGAGTGTCGGCAAAGGGTCCTGTGATGGCAGGAGATCCGTCTTCATGTCTTTCAGCCATGGATACCTGCACCTGCCCCAGTGGCAGTAACAGGGGAGTGAAGTGGACTCTGTGATGGTCCTTGGTTGTATTTTTATTTAGTGCACTGGTTTTGTGTTGATTGGCCTCCAGCTAGGAGGTGGCACTTTTAAGAGTGCATCAGCTGTGGTACTATAGGGAGGATGCAAACTTGCCTTAGGGATGCCTGGTTAAATATTCAGGTTTCTCAAGTGGTGGGCAGGGCAATAGAGCTCCCAAGAGATTATGACTGTTGTCTTCAACTAGCAGGGCAGGCAGAGAAAGACTACCAGGTGCAAGCAGGGATAGGCATGTCTGAGCTCAGGCTCTGCTTGGGTCGGGCTTGCTGCAGCTGCTTTGGGGAATAAGGGTGTGGTTTTTAGGCCAATGGAGTTATATTCCTAGGAGAGTCACACAGGTTGCCTGGAAAGTAGGGGAAAGCTGTCAGTCACTGGCCTCACCCCACTCCCATGCAGCCTGTAGTCTTAAAGGACGGTCTCTGATGGATGTGGTGGCTCACACCTGCAATCCCAGTACTTTGGGAGGTCAAGGTGGGTGGATCACTTGAGGTCAGGAGTTTGAGACTAACCTGGCCAACATGGTAAAACCCTGTCTCTACTAAAAATACAAAAATTAGCCAAGCGTGGTGGCGCATGCCTGTAATCCCAGCTGCACAGGCGGCTGAAGCAGGAGAATCGCTTGAAGTAGATCCTCCCACTGCACCCCAGCCTGGGTGACAGAGTGAGACTCAGTCTCAAGAAAAAAATAAATAAATAAAATTAGCTGGCTGTGGTGGCAGGCACCTGTAATCCCTGAGAGACTGAGGCAGGAAAATTACTTGATGCAGGAGGCGGAGGTTGCAGTGAGCTAAGATCGCACCACTGCACTCCAGCCTGGGTGACAGAGAGTGAGACTTTTATACAGATATAAAAGTTGATCTCACTCCCACTATGGCCCCTAATGATGCTGAGTCTATTTTCAGGCAGCTAGTGACCAGGGTTGAGCACTTCCCCCTGACCATAAACTTCCTTGCTGAGAAAGCAAGCAGACTCATAGTTTTTTTTTTGCATCTCAGGAAGCCTGCAGCAGCAATTCAGTTCCTTCAATCATTTAATCTTGTAACTCCTATTGACTCCCTCTTCAGACTTCTAAATTTTGTATTAATTATTTAGCTATTCTGTTGGTTGTTAAACTACAAATTTACCTTAGCTACAGATTTACCTTTCTTTAATCAACTTGGTGATTTTGGGGCTGGGACAAAGAAAACTACATTATCATTTGTCACCTGGCTTCTTGATACAGGTCTTGCCAATGGAAACACGGGGGAAGACTGGCAGAGAGGAAGTAGGAATAAAGGCTTTGCTCCCTGCTGTCTGTTTGTTGTTCTTTTCAGCATCACATCAGCAATGGTCCATATCCCTCTGCCAGCAGTTGGTTCCAGTTTCCTATTTCTTTTAGCACTCCCCAAACCAGCATTGTTCATAACAGCAAAAAAAAAAAAAAAAAAAGAAAAGAAAAGAAAACAAGGAAAATGTATGTCAGTAGCAGGATAGATAAATATTTCATGGTCAATCCAACAGTGAGAATTACCCAATTAAAGTAACGTGTATTAACCTGAATGAATCTCAAATATATAATGTTGAAGAGGCAAAACAATGGCATATATGCAGAATTATTTCATTTATATGCTATTTTAAAAAGTGGGATGTATGCATAGGTGTTAGAAACTATAAAGAAGAACAAGAAAATGATTACCTCAGGGTTTAATGGTTCTCTGCAGAGGAAGGAAAGAGATGTGAATGGGGAGAGACAGCTTCTGGACAATTCTATAAGTAGCAACTATATTGTAGTTCTTTAAACTTTGTGTGGATTCTGTCTCAATCTTTTATTCCTAAACTATTTTTTTATAATAAAAATAAAATAATTAAAACAAAATTTTAAAAGCAGAAATAATAGGCCTTGGTAAGATAAATTGGTGTTCCTATAAATAGCAGAGTGTCGTGGTTTCTTCTCAGCTCAAATATGGTAGAGAGAAAGTAAACAAGTTTTAGAATTCTGTATGCACCAATGAGATGTTCAAAAACAAAAAAGGAGAAAAGGATAGGTGTGTGAGAGAAGGAAGGAAAGAAGCAAGGGAAGGAGGGAGGAAAGAAGGAAGGAAAAAGAGGAAAAAAAGGAAAAAATAATCTTACCCCTTCATAATTTCAACGAGAAGAGGAGTCTCCTAAAAAATTGCAATTGCATTTAGGAGACTATAAAATACAAGTCATGAGTCTCCTTGTTGAGTGAAGGTACAAAAAGTCTGTATTTTTATCACAATAAAAATGAATATCACAAAGAAAAATATGAGTATTATTCACCTGATTACAATATTGGGATAATGACCATGCTTCTTAGCTCTTATTTAGTTGAACCATGACAAATGTGTTTGTTCAGGTAGACAATTGCATAGCTTCATGTATTTGGCAGATATTACATAAAAAATACATAATTTTTTTTTTTTTTTAAATTTTTCTGAGACCAGCTCTCATTCTGTTGCTCAGGGTGGAGTGCAGTGGTGTGATCATGACTGACTGCAGCCTTGACCTCCTAGGCTCAAGTGATCCTCCCAAGAAGTTGGGACTACAGGCATGCCGCCCCACACTACCTAATTATTTTAATTTTTTAATTTTGTAGACATGAGATATCGCTATATTGCCTAGGCTGGTTTTTAACTCTCAGGGTTAAGCAGTCTTCTTAAAGTATTGAGATTACATGTATGAGCCACCACACTCAAACTTGACCTTCTTTAATTCTCCTATTTTATAGTTATTAGATGTCACCTTAAGATAAATTTAATATTTTAAAATTAATAGAATCATTAAATTTATATATTAAATATTACATTTATTCACGTTAGTAATATTTTAAATATAATTAGTTAACATATACTTAAAATATAATTATATTATGTTATAAATATTAGATTTGTTTATTAAATATTAAATTTATAAGTAAATATTACATTAACAAAATATTTTCATTTAACCCTTGTAAACTCAAAAATGTGTCTTCTCCATTACTCTCCATTCGTTTTTTATTCATTATCATTTCTCTTCTTTCTTTCTTTCACCATTTATCTGTTTCAGAATTTTTAGAAGAGCTTATAGAATTTTCATGTAAGTCATAAGGTTTGGAAAATCACACTTCCCTTAGTAGAAGTGTTGGTCTAAACCCAGACAGTCCTGCTGCCTATACTCACACTTCTTCACTCTTAACTACATTAAGAAAAATTCATGAACTCTTTTTGCTTAGAACTGTACTTCTTCTAGTAGGGAGGAAGCTGATAAAAGGTTCCTACTCATTGCTCATAAATTCTAAATTTGCAAAATTTGTCTACTAGCTAAAATTCATTTGTAACCTCAAGATCAAAACTCAAGGCACATTGTAAGTCATTTGTGGGCATGCACAGGGCAGGGGAAAAATGAGTTATTCAATGTGCATATTCCCAGCTGAGGTCAAATAAGGAGACATTTTGCTTTCTTGTTCTAACCGTCATACTGTAAATGAGTGTCTTTTTCTTTGTCTCTTTATTTGTCACTTATTTTTTATTTGTTTGTGCTTATTGTTGTTAATTTTTCTGTTTAAAATGGCCCCCATCATGCTGAAATGCTGTCTAGTGTTCTAAGTGCAAGAAGGCGGTGATGGTCCTCACAGAGAAAATTCATGTTAGGTAAGCTGCATTCAGGAAGAGTTACAATGCTGTTGGCTGTGAGTTTAATGTATCAACAACATATATTACATAAGATATCTCAAGTCTGTAATCCCAGCACTTTGGGAGGCAGAGACAGGCGGATCACAAGGTCAGGAGATCGAGACCATCCTGGCTGACACGGTGAAACCCCGTCTCTACTAAAAAAATACAAAAAACTAGCCAGGCGTGGTGGCGGGCGCCTGTAGTCCCAGCTACTCGGGAGGCTGAGGCAGGAGAATGGTGTAAACTCGGGAGGCGGAGCTTGCAGTGAGCTGAGATCCGGCCACTGCACTCCAGCCTGGGTGACAGAGTGAGACTCCATCTCAAAAACAAAAACTAAACAAAAAAAGAAAACAGAAACACTCATAAAACAAAGTTATATGTTGGCCAGTTGATGAAAATATGCCCAGAGGCTCACAGGAACCTAACTTGTATTTCCCCTAGGAACAATAGCTCAGCTTTCACTAATTTAGTTTTCACAGAGACTTTATAGAGTGTGATTAAAGTGAGTAATGAGAGTAGACTGTATTCTAACAAATAAATAACTAAGGAAGCACTTGTATAAATACAATACATAGGAAGAGAATGAAAGCATGAAAACGTATTTACATATGGGACTGAGCTCTTCAGCTTGAAAGTGTATACACATATACACACACACACACACACACACACACACACACACTAATCAACCAAGCAAAAGAAATTTGTACATTATTAGCTCGAAAACTGAAAATTAGAAGAATGAAAAGTTTCTAGTTAGCCTGGGGTAATCAATGGAAATTAATTTCACAATGCATACTTTTTTACTGTTTTATGGAAAATAAATGCTATTGATAGTCTTGTTATGCTGTCTGTATTGAATTATCTTAGCAAATACAAAGTCATGTTTACATGTGCTTTTATAACTTGCCTTAAGTATATTCTGTTAGCAATAAACAACCTGGTGCACATTCTAAAATGAGTATTTTCAAAAGCATTGTGTACATGTTCATGTTTGTATTGCTGTCATTCAGTACTCTACACTTCTTCAGTACATAAATTAGAGGGTAGTTCATCACTCAAATACACCTCTTTAAGAACATAAACTTTATAGTAGTATTCCCCTTATTGATAAGGCATACATTCCAAGATCCCCAGTGGGTTCCTGAAACCATGGATAGTAACAAATCCTACTTAAAATGCTTTTTTCCTATACACAAATATTTGCAATCAAGTTTAATTTGTAAATTAGGCACAGTAAGAGATTAACAAAAATAACTAATTATAAAATCCAACAGTTATAACAATACTCTGAAATAAAATTTATATGTGAATATGATCTCACTCTTTTTCTCAAAATATCTTACTGTACTATACTCATCCTTCTCATGATGACAGGAGGTGATTAAATGTATATATAATGAGGTGAGAGACATAGACGTTGTGACATAGTGTTGTTACTATTGTCCTAATGACAGGTCAGAGGGAGGATCATCTGCTTTGGGTGATCCCAGATTATGGATCCATGTCCATGTCCATGTCCATGGTTGGATGTCAGGAGTAGATGATGTCTATGAATAAATGGCAGGTAGTGTATATAATGTGGATACACTGGACAAAGAGATGATTCATGTTTTTAGTGGGACAGAACAGAGAAGTGCAAGATTTCGTCACACTACTTGGAGTAGCACAATGTAAAACTTATGAATTGTTTTTTTCTGTAATTTTTCATTTAATATTTTTAGATCCTGGTTCACTGCAGGTAACTGAAATCAGGAGAGTGAAACTTCAGATAAAGGAGACAACTGTATTCATTATATTATTTACTTGAAAATATATTGCCATGAAAATCTTTTTTAAAAAAGAAAAATTTGGAATTTAGTTAGGATATTTCTTAATCTCCCCACTTTTGCTTTTCATTGTGTCTTTTTAAGAAAAACAACCTATTATTTGCATTCAATTTTGACTTGGTTCTTTGTGGTACTTTAAATATTCTCTTAAAAAGTGACATTTGTTTAACCAAATCTCTAATTTGTTCAACCAAATCCAATTTTCTTAACTAGATCTCTGAATGGTAGTTAAAAGACAATTACAGGTTATCCCATTACCCCTGACTTGATAGTTTTAACTAAAATTCAAATAGGTAAAATGAAAAGACAGTCAATTAATAGTGTTCTGTTTTTTGTTTTAGTTTTTGTATTTCTCTGGTGATCTTCATAGACTTAGATACTATATTAGTAAAACACTTTCTAATAGGATGAATACAGAGCAAGAACACTTGCCTATCACTTGGCTCTGTTTTGAATATTTGGAATACAAATGAAATAATTTTTCCCTAGCTTGAATAAGTATTTGTGGCCTTTTCTCAATGGTGTACCTGCTACACTTCTCTATTCAAGGTTAGATTCAATAGGCTCATTGCATTTTCCAACTTTGTATAGCTTTTATTGACTAATATTTATAAAATTCTTTTGGAGAAACATATTTCCCCTTAGTTTACTCATAGTGATGGGAGTAACACTTTGGTGTAGTATCTATTTAGAGTGGTAAATAGAGACCACTCTTAAGTAAATAGGTGCCATTTCGTCACCATGGCATTTAATCTTTTGTCCTTGTCACAATTAAAATGCTAAATAACTATTATGGTATTCACTCTAACCTGTTTTCTGAATCTAATCTATAAATAATTATGGGTTGCAGCAATGTTAGATGAAATTTCTTTATAAATTTTTAGTATCTAAGCATCAAAGTCATTATGAAATACATGCTCATTTTGGGGAAGTGGGGAAGTCTCCCAAGCTGTAGTACTTTTGTAATATTTATGCCAATGGGATAGAAACAGAGTTGACTCTAGAGACCCATATTAGCAAGCATAAACTTCAGTATCATGAATTTCATAACTTAAGTAATATAATTGATGGTCTGCACTCCAAATAAATGTTCAGAGTTACAGCATTTTGCTCTAGTGATTTTTGTTTCTCAAATGTGTTAAGTCATATTCTAACTTGTTGCAAATGCACATCCATCTTGAGCATAATGTGGTATTTTTCAGAACTATAAATTACCATCAGGTGTGAGCAGAAGGTATGAGGGAATCTCAGATCAGGCAAATGAAAAGAAAAATCAGAGAAAGGGAACAGAAATCCAAAATATTTTAGAAGGGCAAGGCTATCAAAAAATGGAAATAGGCCATGCTGAATCAGAATGAAATTGAAAAGAGTGAACTACATAAAAATAACCCAAAATACGTTTTAATATAAATGTTCTTTCATAACTCCTCCCATTATCTTTGATTATTTATGCTGATAGTTAAATCCTTGAGTACCCAGGGGAAATCTATTTCCCAAAAATATCCACTGGCCACCTTTTCTAAGGTACAACTTTTCTCTTACAACTTGAAGTACACCTACTCCTAACTTACTCCATCAACTATTCTCTCTCTCTCATTGGTGTTTTTGAAACATTATCACTCTGTTAACTTCTTTCAATAGTTATTTTATCATATTCATATCCCTTCAGTGATTCAAAACAACCTCACCTCCCTTCAACCGTATATCCCCCTCAATTATTCATTCTGTGTTTTTCCTCACAGATAATATCTGTAGTTATCTTTAGCACATTACTTGACTATTTTCACTTAACAATACTTTTCTCATTTTCAGAAACTTGCTATTTGGCCTCTGCCTCCATTAGCACGATTCCTGCAGTTACTCAGTTTACCAGTGACTACTGTGACACTAATCTATGGGATGCTTTTCAATATATAGTTTCCTGACTTCTACATTCTTTCTTCTCCTGAAATTCTTAAATGGCTCCTGGAACAAAATTTTCCCTGGTTTTTTGCTTGTTTTGTTTTCTCTTCCCTTGTATACTCATCCATGCCAAGCCACTTAGAGCTCTAAATAAATTACTTTCTCTCTTACCTTTAGGTGAGTTAAATGTTGCATGGCTATCCATTTGAGTGTTTTGTTGCCCTTTTTCCAGTTGCAAGGATATTCTAAGTCTGACTATTCCAGTTACTTCTGTTCTCTTCTTGAAAGCACATGAAGTATTTAGTTACTATCCAAGTATCAGGAGCATGGGGGTAATTATAAAAGGCCACTGTTACCCTCTTGTATTCTAGTCGTTTTTTACTCTGTCACACCATGCACAGAACATTGCAAGACTGGGTGAGGCTTGCCATTACCTTGCAAAGAATTGCACAAGTTCACTGTGATTTCAGATTCTTCAAAACCCATTTTTGCTATGCTGTAATTTTTACCTTGTCCCAAGACTCTACCTGGAGATCAGGAGCAAGAAATAAGTGTCTTTCTGAGTGCGCTTTCATCTGAGATTCGTTTTACTAACTATAGTTTTCCTTTACTTCTTGAGCTCCAGAATTCTTAATTTATTTTCACTGACTGTTGCATTGTCTCACATCATTCCAGTATTGTTCAGTCATTCTGCTGTAACAGCACTTCCTTGAGACATGCCATACTGCGAGATGAACTTGATAGATTTCACCTCACCCTGTGGGTAGGGCTTTATAGGTGGGGTGATAGTTAGATATCTTACCATCTTTTTATCCTTGTAACTATTTTGGGCTTGACTTCTCCAGTCACACAGATTTTTGGATTTTCTCGCCTTTTGCAGCAACATAACAACACTGGATTGTTTGTAAGAGACACTGGAAAACACGTTGACTACTTTTTGAGAAATCTGATGGTAGACGCTTGGGCTCCAGTTTTCAGAACTATGTTCTTTCCATCTTTTAATGGAAAATATCAGTGAAGCAGTAGATATTCTCAGTTTGTAACACTTTGTGACACTTTGCCAATTACCAAAAATAAAGTATTCTTAATACCTCATAAATTTTTTTTAAGTATACTATAAGAATGGGACAAATTTGAAATTTGGTCAAACCTAAGGAGGTAGATGTCAGTGTGGCTAGAGAATTGGGAAACATGGCAGAAACTATAGAAGACATGACCATGTCTTTTAGGGTCTGTTGGCTTCACCTACAGATGAAGTTAAATGAATCCCATGTAGAGGAGCATGAAATTCCAATGTTGGAGACTCTCTAGTCTGGACATATTGATGGTTCAGGCTGCCCGTATTATCACACTCTTTCACAAAAACTCCATCCTCCTTGTGTCAGTGAGTTCTTTATGCGGTATCTGCCATCCAGTTTCCTTACCCAAGAATATTAAAAATCCTTTATTACAATAAAATATTTCAGTAGATTTGAAATGTTTACAATGTCATGATAAACATTTACTTTGTTTGATTTTTTTCCTAAATGAAAACTTTCTGATGATGGGTCTTTGACCTGGCTGCAACAAACTTTTCTGCTTTTCAGTTACAAAGCTGCATAAGAAACAGGTCATTTCATATGCTAATGAAGTACCTACTATCCCTTTCACATAAGGGTAGTCCCAACGGAAGGGACGTTTTAGACAGGGCTGTGGAGGTGCCGGTTTTCAGTGCTATTGTACAGTAAAAAATATTTTTGTCTTGGTTTGCACTCACCACCTCCTTTCACCGTCTTTTTTTCCCTTCCTATGTTTCTGACACTAATGTAGTTTTAATTTAAGATGATGAATGATCCAAAAGATACAACATGAATCACTAGAGGAACATAGAAGACAGACTCTGCTTAGTTTAATTCTTTATTTAAACTTTATTTTACTGGTTTACCATTGTCAATTATGAATATTATTATAATATGTCTACAGTCGTGCTCTGGGGAGGAGAAGGTTACTTCCAGAAGGAGAAAAACAATAGTTGCAAACAATACATACAATGTACATTAAAGGTTATAAGGAAACAGGTATCTAAGATGAACTCTTTGCTCCATTTGGGGGACATGAATTCCAGCAAGCGAATTGGCTCACAGAAATAAGAAAATGCATGAAAATATCACAGAATCTGTAGTTTATATGACCTAAAAGGGGCCAAACACACAGGCAGCCTATACGTTGGATTGGGATTCATGTACTTTTCCATGCTTGAGGGAAGTAATAATCTCTCTCTGCCAAGTCAGTCCCAGTGTTAGTGTCAAGGAGAGTCTTCCCATGTTTGTGGAGATTGTTCAGTTCTGGCTCATACGCTGAAAGGGATGTACTGGCACCTTTACAAATATGAAAGCCAAAAGAAAAATCAGCAGAAAATGCTGAAATGTTGCTATGAGAATTTAACCTGCTTAGGGAAGAAGCCTGGGCTTATGCCAAGGAGGACAACAAAATATTGCACTACAGTGACAAAGCAATTTGCAGATTATTTGGGAAAATATCCTTCAAATTGTCTACTTGGGTATAAAGGGGGATGGAGACAACTTTCTATTTCCTTTACTGAATCAAATGTGAGGTTAATTGAGGAGAAAATTAATCCTTAAAAAAAAAAAAACTCCGGTTATATGTGACCTGGTCAAAACTTGATTCAGCTACACAAAATTATCTGTTGTGTTTTATAACACACTCACTTGGAATTAGGTGAGTAATATCTAGTTCACAAATATGTAGGTTAAAGTCACTTAACAAGGAACACTTCCAACATATGTGGCTGTGCTAGAACATCTATTTCTTTTATAGAGAGAAAATGAAGGGCCAGTGAGAGGAAATCTGTACCCTAGAATATATTTTCCCGTTCTTTCTATATTATTTCTAGTTCTAGAAACAGTTCTAATAACAAAGTGTAAAATTAAAATGTAATGCAGTATAGTTCTTAAGACTATGGGCTTTTGAGTCAAATAGAGCTAAATACAAATTCTAGTTTTGTCATTTACCAATTGAATGAACCTAGGAAAGCTATTGAACTAGCCAATCCTCACATTTCCATTAGTATAATGGGAATAATACAAACTTTATAGTTTCAAGAGGATAAAATGAGAGAATATATGTTAAAATAGCAAAGTGACTGGCATTTAATAAATTCTGAAAGATTATTTCATTTACCTGAGTATTCAAAAACATTTATTGATCATTTATGATATGCTAGACAATGGTTCTAGGGATATAACAGTCTCTGATATCAGGAAGTCACATGAAAAGAAACTTAATAAACACACAAATAATATGTCAGAAGAAGTGTGGTCTGTGATAAAAAATATAAAGTGCTAAATGGTGTGACTAATGGGCTGGAGAAATGATTTTTTTAATTTTTATTTTCAATTTTCATTTATTTATTTATTTACATAAAAGATTATCCTTTTATGAGTGGTTTATTTCATTTAGTGTAAAGTTTTCAAGGTTCATCCCTGTTGTAGTATATGCCAAAATTTTCTTCTTTTGTTTTTCAGCTTTACTGAAGTATTATTAAAAAATAAAAATTGTAAAAACAGGTATTCAAGGCATACAAGATGACATTTTGACATAAATATATATTGCGAAATCATTACCCCAATCAAGGTAATTAACCTATTCATCATCTCAAATATTTACCTTTCCATTTTTGAGTTCTACTCTCTTGGCAAGTTTCAAGTATACAATACATTGTTATTACCCATAGTAACTATGAGGTACAGTATATATCCTACAAAAATTATTCATCTTACAACTGCAAATTTGTACCCTCTCACCAACCTCTCCCTGTCTCACCCATGTCCTGACCTCTGGTAACCACACTCTGTTTCTATGAGTTCCATTTTTTAGACTCCACATGTAGGGGAGATCATGCAGCATTTTTCTATTTCTGGCTTATGTCTCTTAGCATAATGTCTTCCAGCTTCCTCTATATTATTGCAATGGCAGGATTTCCTTCTTTTTTAGAGTCTGAAATATTCCTCTATGTGTGTTTGTGTGTGTGTGTATGTGTGCGTGTATCACAAGTTCTTTCTCCATTCATCCATTGATTTGATGGACTTTTAGATTGTTTCTATACTTAACTATTGTGAGTAATGCTGAAATGAATGTGGGGCTGCAGGTATCTCTTCACATTAGTTATTTCATTAGTTATTTTGTTTCTGTTGAATATATAGTCAGAAATAGGCTTGCCGAATCATATGATAATTCTCTTTTTAATTTTTTGATAAATCTCCATACCACCTTCCATTATGGCTGCACCAATTTACATTCCCACCAACAATGTACATGAGTTTCCTGTTCTCTAAATCCTCACCAACATTTACTATATTTTGACTTTTTTAAAATAATAAGCATCCTAAAAAGTGTGAAGTGATACTTCATTGAGTTCTGATTTGCATTTCCATAATGATTAGTGATGTTGAGCACCTTTTCATGTACCTATTGACTATTTATATGTCTTCTTTGAAAAATGTCTTTTAGGTCCTGTGCTCCATTATATATAGTGTTATTATTATTTGCTGTTAAATTACATAAGATTCTTATATATTTTGGATATTAATTCTTTGCCTTATTGAATTTTCTATTGCTTATAGTAGAATATCTAAAACAGAACAATTTGTTTTAAAAAATAAATTTATTTCTTACAGTTAAGCAGAGATGAAGAAGTCCAAGGCCAAGGGGCTGCATCTGGCGAGAACCTTCCTGCTGGCAAGGACTCTCTGGAGTGCCAAGGTCATGCAGGGCATCATGTGGAGAAGGCACAGAGCATGCTAGTCCAGGTCTCTCTTCCTCTTCTATTTTGTGTTGTTTTAAATTTTTTTAATGTTTTGAGGCAGGATCTTGCTCTGTCACTCAGACTGGGGTGCAGTGATGCAATCACAGATCACTGCAGCCTTGACCTCCTAGGTTAAAGTGATCCTCTCACCTCAGCTTTCCGAGTAGTTGGGACTACAGGTACACACTACCATGCCTGGCCAATCTTTGTGTTTTTTGTAGATATGGGGTTTTTGCCATGTTTCCCAGGCTGATTTCAAATACCTGAGCTCAAGAGATGTGCCTGCTTTGGCCTCCCAAAGTGCTGGGCTTACAGGTGTAAGCCACCATGCCTGGCCTACTCCCTCTTCTTATAAACCAATCAATCTCACTCTCATGAAAATCCACTAATCCATTAACTGAATAATCTGTGAATGAATTAATTCAATCATGAGGGCCGATCCTTCATGATCCACTCAACTCTTAAAAGCCCTGCTTCTCAATACTGCAAAATTAGAGGTTACATTTCAACATGAATTTTGGAGGAAACAAATATTCAAACAATAGCATTTTGCACCTAGCCACATAAAACTCATGTCTTTCTCACATACAGATACATCCATTCTATCTCCATAGCCCCAGAGTCTTAACTTGCATCAGTACCAGTTCAAAAGTCCACAGTCCTGATCTGTGAGCCTGCAAAATCAATACAAGTTATCTACTTCCATGATGAGATGGTGGTATAGGAATAAGACATTCTTATTCCAAAGGGGAAAAATAGATGAAATAGAAGGAGCAGCAGATCTCTAGCAAGTCAAAAACCCAGAGACATTAAATCTTAAAAAAACCAAATAATCTCTTTTGACTCTATGTGCTACCTCTTGGGCACACTGAAATAATAGTTGGGTCTTTAAGTCCTGGGGCAGCTCTGTCCCCATGTCTTTGCTGGCCACATGGAGCCCACATGGTTACTCGTACAGGTTAGGGTTGAATACCTGAAGCTTTCTCAGGCAGTTTTCCAGGCTGCTGGTGACTCCACAGTTCTGGAGTCCCACTGGTCGTCTAGCTGCCATGGCTCCACAGGTATTGTCCTGGTAGGGACTCTCTACAACAGCCTCAACTCCACATTTTTTTTTTTTTTTTTTTTGCTCAGCATTGCCCTAGAAGGGGCTATTGGTGGTGACTCTGCTCTAGGACAATGGTCCCTAGACTTTTGATGACATCTTTTGAAATTTGGGTGGAGACTGTCAAGCCTCTACAGCTCTTGCTTTCTGCAAACCTTTAGAATTAGCACCATGTGGATGTTGCCAGTACAGTTTGTACCTTATGGAGCTGCAGCAAAAACCACAGCTGGGGCCACTTGAGCCAGGGCTGGAGTGGACATGGAGTGGTGCACTGGGGTGCAATAAGCAAATTCCAAAGTGGCCCTGGGTGATGAACCCCTGGAGAGCATCCAGGGCCTTCCCCATAAACTATTTGGCCTCCAAGATCTCTGGCTTGTGATGGGAAGGGCAACCTTGAAAATCTCTGAAATGCTTTTGGGAATCTTTCTTCCACTGTCAAGGAATAGCACCTGACTCTCTTCTATCTATGCTAATCTCTTTAGCAAATTGTCACTGGGCTACACTCAGGACAAAGTATGTTTTACTGAACACACTTTTTCATTCTTTCTATGGTGGGGCTGAGAATTTTCCAAATCTTTCTGCCCTGCTTCTCTTTTATTTTTAATTTCTGTCTTTAAATTATTCCTTTTCTCCAGAATCTCAGCATAAGTTGCCAAAAGTAACCCTGCAAATTCTTCCATATTTTGCATAGAAATTTATTCTGCCAGATACCCAGTTCATCACTCTCAAGTTCAATGCCCTAAGGCATGGACATAATTCAGCCAAAATCTTTGCCAATTTATGACAAGAATTTTTTTTTTTTTAGTTCCCAATACCTTGTTCGTCAGTTCCAGTTGAAATCTCAGCAGAATAGCCTTTAATCTGCATTTGTTTATCAGCATCACAACCACTTAATCAATCTCTAATGAGTTCCAAACCTTCGCTACTCATCTTGTCTTCTAAGCCCTCACAAGATTCTAGGCTTTTTATACTCTACCCCCCTAAATTCTTCCAGCCTCTGCCCATTACCCAGTTCCAAAGCCAGTTCTGCATTTTCTGGTATTTATTATCAGCAATATGCCATTTGTTGGTACCAATTTTCTGTCTTAGTCAATTTTCTGCTACTTATTAAAAATACCTGAAACTTGCTATCTTACAAGGATAAAAGTACATTTCTTTAATTTATGGAGGCTGAGAAGACCAAGATCAAAGAATGACAGGTTAGATCTCACTAAGGCAGCCCTCCATAACTTCTGTTTGAGTACTGACTGAGTGGTTAAATTAAATATTAAAAGCTAAAAAAGGCCAGTGCTCTTATTCAAAGACTGGAAGGTAACAAAAGTCCACCAAGAATTTTTCCCTAGGACTTTCCTGGGCCTTAAAGCATAATAAAATAATGGAGGAATTCTTAATAAGACCCATTTAAGATTAAATAAATTTTATTGGAGGTCTGAAGAAACTCCCCAGGCTTCCACAAACAAATTTACTGGGGATCTGAAGGAACTCTCCAAACCTCCCTAATTTAGCAGAAGACAAGATAAGGGTAATCACCCCAGCACCTGGACCAATTTAAATTAAGTAAATTTACTGAGGCTCCAGAAGGTCTTCAGAACTCAGACCTTAATTATAGATTAAAAGAAGTTAATCACTTATGTCTTTAGATGAATGCACACTTACACGTAGACATACAGCTTAGAAGGTATATACACTCTGGAAAACTGTAATTTTGAGTTGGTCTGGTGATAATTTCCAGGCCTTTTCCCTGTAACCAGTTGCAGAAATAAAAACTCTTTTCCTACTCAGTTCTTTTGCATCTCGTTATTGGGCACGAGAAATAGCAGCCCGATCCTCAGTTTGGTCGGGAACAAAAGGGCCTCATCTTCTGAGGGCCTTCTTGCTGGCAGGACTCTCCATGGAGTCCTGAGGCAGTTCAGAATGTAAATGCAATAGTTTCATTGCCAGATGTGCACAGAAAGTCAATACGACAAGACACCAATTTGTAGCAGGGAAAAAGTATTAATCATGGGGCTGCTGATTGAGCAGATGGGAGAAACTTCAAATCTGTCTTCCAGAAGAGTTAGAGACCAGGGATTTTAAGGGTTTTGGAGTGGGCCAAAGTTTAGAGATCATCAATTGGTCAATGTGGGCAAGGTGAAGTTATGGGCCAGGGAGATGAAGAAGCTGTATTCTCATGCTGATTTTTGTTCCTCTGTTGAGGTCTTCATACTGGGTGGTCTCAGCTATTCCACTGGAATTTAAGATGTGAAAAACATCTTAAGCAATAATTAAGCAAAAGCCTTATGATTCTAACATCAGAGATCCTATCTATAAGAACAGTGAGGATACAAATTAATTGTTAAAAGCCTTATGATTCTAATGTCAGAAATCCTATCTAAAGGAATAATGGAGATGCGAATGGTATCTAGTGCTACTTGACTTTCACTTACAAGGAAGTGGTCCAAAGTGCAACCTGATATTGCTTAATTATAACTCTATTGCTATCCAGAATTTTGCTTAACTTAGTGAGGATGGCCTCAAGAACTTTGCAATTGCTATGCATGCTAGCTTGGATCTTCCTTCCTTTTCTTTAAAACCACTAGTTCCACTTCAATGCTAACCCATTAATCATTAAATCATTAATCCATTAATCCATAAATGGGTCCCAGTCACCTCTTAAAGGCCCCACTTCTCATTACTGCTACACTGGAAATTAAATTTCAAAATATGAGTTTTGAAGGGGACAAATACTCAAAGGATAGCATCCCTTATTTGGTATATGGTTTGCAAATATTTTTTTCCCATTATATAGGTCACCTTTATATTTTGTTGATTGTTTTGTTTGCTGTAAAGAGACTTAATTTTGATGTAATCCCACTTGCTTTGTTTGTTTGCTTGCCTTTTATGCATGTGCTTTCAATATCATATCCAAAAATCATTGCCAAGACCAAGACCCTTGTAAAGGAGATTCTCCTCCATGATTTATTCTAGGAGTTTTGTAATTTTAGATCTTACATTTAAATTATTAATACATTTTGAGTTGAATATTGTGTATGGTGAAAGCTAAAAATCCAGCCTCATTTTGTCACAAGTCAATATGCGGTTTTCCCAAGTTGACATACAGTTTTCCCAACACCACTTATTGTGTGTATTCTTGGCACCTTTGTCAAAGAATTGACCATGCGTATGTGTGTTTGTTTCTGGGCTTTTTACTCTGTTCCATTGGGATGTCTCTTTTTATGCTAATATCGTATTATTTTGATTACTAGGGCTTTGTAATATTAATTTAGAATCAGAAAATATGATGAATCCATCTTTGATTTTCCTACTCAAGCTTACTTTAGCTATTCAGGGTCTTTTGTGGTTCTATATGAATTTTATAATTGATTTTTCTATTACTGTAAAAATGTCATTGGAATTTTAATAGGGATTGCATTGAATCTGTAGATCTCTTTGGATAGTATGTGCATTTTGCCAATATTGAGTCTCCTGATTCATAAACATGGTATATCTTTCAATTTATTATTGTCTTCTTCAATTGATTTTATCAATGTTTTATATATATATATTTTTTTTTGGTGTACAATCTTTCCCCTCCTTGGTTAAATTTGTTCTTAAGTATTTTACTCTTTATGGTGTGATTGTAAATGGATGGTTTTCTTAATTTGGGGTGGGGGGGATAGTTCTTTATAGGTGTATAGAAATGCAACTGATTTTTGTATATTAATTTGTATCCTGTATCTTTACCAAATTTGTTTTTTATTTCTAACAGTTTTTTGACGTCTTTAGGTTTTTCTATATATAAGATCATGTCATCTGCAACAGAACAATTTTACTTTTTACTTCTTTATTTGAATGTTATTTATTTATTTATTTATTTATTTATTTATTGTCTAATTGCTCTGGCTAGGTCTTCAAATACTGTGTTGAATAGAAGTGGTGAGAATGGATGTTCTTGTCTTAATCCTGATCTTAGAGAAAAAGTTTTCAACTTTTCATCATTGAGTATGATATTAGCTGGAGGCTTGTGATATATGGCCTTTTTTATGTTGAGGAACATTTATTTATTTGTTTTTATTTATTTATTTTGAGACAGAGTCTTTCTCTTTCTCCCAGGCTGGAGTGCAATGGCGTGGTTTTGCTCACTGCAGCCTCTGCCTTCCAGGTTCAAGGATTCTCCTGCCTCAACCTCCAAATTAGCTAGGAATACAGGTGTGTGCCAAAACGCCCAGTTAATTTTTGTATTTTCAGTGGAGACAGAGTTTCATCACATTGGTCAGCCTGGTCTTGAACTCCTGACCTCAAATGATCTACCCACTTTGGCCTCCCAAAGTGCTGGAATTGTAGGCGTTAACCACTGCATCCAGGCTTGAGGTGCATTTATTCTGTATCTAATTTGATGAGTGTTTTCATCAGGAAATAATATTGAATTTTATCAAATGCTTTTGTGCATTTTTCAGATGATTATCTTTTTATTTTTCAGTTTGTTAACATTGTTTGCCACACTTATTGATTTGCATATGTTAATCCATCCTTGCATCCCAGGAATAAATTTTGTTTGGTCATGGTGATATTTTTAATGTACTATTAAATTCAGTTAGCTAGTATTTTTTTGAGAATTTTTCTATCTATGTTCATCAGGCATATTGGCTTGTAATTTTCTTTTCTGGTAGTCTTCTGGTCTGGCTTTTGTATTGGGTGATGCTGGCATTTTAAAATGAGTTTAGAGATATTTCATTCTCCTCAAGTTTTTGGAAGAGTTTGAGAAGGATAGGTGATATTTTGGTTTTTCCTTTAAATAATTGATAGAATTTACCAGTGAAAGTATCTGGTCCTTGGGACATTTTTGATTACTGATTCAATTTCCTTGTTATCAGTCTGTTCAGAGATCCTATTTCTTCCTATGTCAGCCTTGGGAGGTTGTATGTTTCTAAGAATGTGTCCTTTTTTGTTTTTCTAGTTTATCAACTTCGGGGCATACAGTTTTTCTTAGTAGTCTATGGTCTTTTTGCATTTCTGTGGTATCAGTTGTAATGTCTCCTTATTTATTTCTGATTTTATTTGATTCTGCTCTTTTTTTCTTAGTAAAGTTAAAAATTTGTTAATTTCATTTATCTTTAAAAAAACTCCTACTGTCCTATTGTGTTTCTAGTCTTTATATAATTTATTTCTGCTTTCATCTTTGTTATTTTCTTCCTTCTATTAATTTTGGTCTTAGTTTGTTTTCTTTTTTTCTTTTTCTACTTTCCAGAGATGTAAGGTTATATTATTTACTTGAGATCTTTTTTTTTCTTCATTAAACCATTATCACTATAAACTTCCCTCTTTGAACTGCTTTTGCTGCATCTTGTAAGATTTACTAAGCTGTATTCTCCATTTTCCTTTGTCTCAAGATATTTTTTCATTGTCCCTTTGAATTCTTTTTTGACCAATTGATTGTTCAGGACCATGTTGTTGAATTAACATGTATTTATGAATTTTTCAGTGTTCCTCTTGCTGTTGGTTTCTAGTTTTGTACCATCTTGGTCAGAGAAAATATTTGATATATTAACTTTCTTGAATTAGTGAAGACTTGTTTTGTTGCCTAACATATTATCTATTCTGGAGAATGTTTGGTGAGCAGGGTGCTAACTGGGTGGGATGCAGCTGTTCTGGCTCCAGTGAAGATGTGGCAGCATAGTCTCTGTATAGCTTCATCAGTTGAAGTCAGCGTCAGTGAAGGTTTCAAAAGTCCTCAGCAGCTAAGCCAGTCAGTGTATGCAGTGGTGGTGAAGGCTGCTAGGGTCTTTGGTGGCAAAGGCTATTGGGGTCTTCCTATTCTCTTTTCTTTTCTCATGAGGAAAGCCTTGGTCAAGGGTATCTCTCTTGGTGTGGGTTCTGGCTCACAGTTGTGCTCGCAGTGGCATTGGCACTGGTGTCTGATATGCAGTGCTGTAGTGTTTGCAGTGTTAACTGCTGAGCCTGTGTCTTGATCTTGAGCATACACAAAACAGGTATGGCTCCAGGATTTTTGGTAAGTATTGGTTTGGGGGGATGGCAACACTGGTCATGTGGCAGCACTACAGTAGTTCCTTCTTGGATGTGGAGGGGAAAAGCAGCATCTTCTTCTCTGGGGGAACTGCGACAGAAGTGGCTGTTGGTTACTTCAGTGGGGGAAAGCTGCAGGTGTCCTCTGTGGAGTAGGCTGCTAGGGTCTGTGTCGATAAACGCTAAGGGAACTTTTGCTGTAAAAGTGAGGAATCCACAGATACTGCGTAGGCTGTTGAGATTCTCTGTACAAAGGCTACAGCCTTCTGCAGAGTGGGCCACCAGGAACCATGGTGGCACCCACTGTATAGCTGATACTGATAGTCCTCACCCTTCTTTGTTTCTAGCTGTTTCCAAATGTGTCAGATATGCCTAGTGATCCCTTCTGTTTGTTTTCTCTGTTTTCTGCTCCAGTGTTTTGCTAGCTGCTCTTAATTGGACTCTTGAGCCTACGCAGGGTTATTACTATTTGTGGATTAAGTCATTGTTTATTGTAGGATGACAAAGACTGCCAAGATGATGCTAACATCACTCTCTGATTTTTATTTTAGAAGGAATAGTTAGGAAACACTTTTATGAAAATAAGATATTTGACCATATGCCTAATATATTGGAAGAAAGGAGAAATACACTTTGGGGGACAGTAAATATAATTGTTCTGAAGCAGTAGTGATACATTAGTATCATTCTTTTATTAATAATTCTTCTATATTGATGGACAAACAGGCTATATATGCACCTAAACACATGCTATACTTTTGGACTGGAACACTCTTTCTGGTCATTTGCCATTTTTACTAGTTAACTTCTTTTAATTATCTAGATCTAAATTTAAATGTTTCCTCCTACTCCCTTACTCTCATAGGTTAGGTCACGTCCTCCTATATTCTCACATCACCACATACTTTTCATTTTTAATACTGTTGATTTTACATTCAATTTTGTATGTATTTGAATAAACTTGGTTTCTGGCAGGAAACTGTGTTCCAAGAGGAAAGGATACATATCAATTTAAATTTGTCACTGTAACTTAGTGCCCAAAGTATTGCTGAGAACAGAATAAAGTTTCAATAAATATTTATTGAATATGTGGGTAACAAAGGAATGAGTGCATAAAGAGAGATAAGCATTTGAAAACTGGGACACACTTCTACATGGAATGTGAAGTAATAACTTATTTGGAAAAAATGAAATAAAAGGTAATGAAATATTTATTTCTTTGTAGAACAAAACGTTTCACTGATTTGTATATGTAACTGCAGTTAACTATATTTCCAGTGTGATCTACAGCCTAATAGTTAATGAATAAGAACTAGGCGCTCAGAAGAAATCTGTTAGCCTCCCCAGAAAATAGTATAAAGTGGATGCGCTTTGGATGGTAGACTGTTAAGAAACCATGATCAAATACTTAAAATAGCATATTCATTTGCCTAAAATCATTTCTTTGTATGAAATAAGTAATTAATGCTAAGCACTAACAATATTTTAAGTGGTTCATATTAACCATGGCTACTTCCATACCATAGACCCAACTACTGAGAAAATATAGTAAACCTCCATATTTAAAAAAAAGAAGAAAAAACCAGTATTTTATATCACTGTAGATGCACCAAACATTTTTGTCCTGGAGGAAAATCACCATTAAAAAAGGAAGAGAAGAGAAAGTTATTTATTATTTATTTATTTCACCATTAGTAGATAAACCACATAGAATAAGGCCCATTGCATCTCAATATGTTTCTTTGGCAAAACACATTGTATTGATCCCTAAGTAATTTCCTATTAAATGTTTAGACATTTCGTGGATCACTAGAAAATTATTAAATGAACTAATTTAATTATTTTACATGGTATTTCTGCATCAGAGCTATTTAAATTACATATATATTTGCATTTAAATGCAAATTGCAAAATGTATTTATATATTTTTAATTCATTCATACCCATTGATATACAAATACATACACATGAACAGAGAATATACCTAGCATTAATGAATGTAAACAATTTTATATTTGCCTCAAAAATTTATTTTTAAATTGTAAATATAATGCAGATATGCAAAATACTTCTTGCAGTCTCCTTTCTGTTGTATTCTTGTCAGAGGCAACGAAGCTGCTTACATGAATTTGGCATGCATGTAATCTTTAGTGTTTTTGTTTTAGAATTTCACTCAGATACTAGCATACAGAATGCATTATTCTTCAATTATTTTAAAAAATTTTTTGTGGTTTGAATATTTAGCTATATATCTAGGTCAATATTTAATTACTTCTGAGGTTATAGGCTATGAATATTCCATGTTTTATTTATCCATTTCACTATAAATGGGTAGTTTGGGATTTCATTTTTTTGTTTGTTTGTTTTTAGTATGATAAAAGGCTTTACGTGACCTGAGCCAATGATACTTCTTTGATTACATTGGCTACAATTCTGCCATTTTCTCATTTTGTTCTTGCCTCCTTAAAATTCTTCAAAAGTTTGATAAGCGATTATAGTTTTAAGTCACTAAGTTTCAAGGTAGTTTGCTATTTAGCAATAAATAACCAAGCAACATACTCTCTCAAAATCTTTAGCATCTTTGTTTACATCAAAACCTTAGATTTAATTGCTCTTGTGAATGGACTGTGCTAGCATGCTATACCTGGTATCTAGAAATGCTACTGATTTTTCTTTATTAGCCTTGTGTTAGGTAATCTTGCTAAAGTATCTTCTTTTTTTCAAATAGATTGTGATTGTTCTTGGGTTTTCTATGTAAACAAGTAAATATATCTCTGCAAATAATAGAATTTTCCCTTTCTCCATTCTTTGTATCTCCTATTTACTTTTCTTTTCTTATTGCACTAATTTAAACTTAAATATCATGTTGAATGCCAGCAGTGATAACAAGCATTCTTGTCGTATTCTTGAGTTTAATGAGAAACTTCTTAATTTTAGCATCAAGTACCTATTAAATTTTGGTAGATTTTCTTTATCATGTTGTGGGCCATCCAAAACCTCAAATTATGAATAATCCTAGTGAAGAAAGCTGATGATTCTCAGTCACAAACAAAGCGCCTATTTTCTGAGCCTCTTCAATAAAAGAGGTTATTGGGGCCACTTAGTGAGCCTCTGTGACAAATAAGGAAGCTGTGGACATTTAGGTCGCATCCACCTGTGTTACGTATTTTTAATTTCTTGTGGATTCTTTACATTGTTGGTTGGTTAAAGTGGGAATAAAACAAAATGAAAGTAACCATAGAAGAGAGCAAGTTCTCATTCTGTCCAGCACTATATCTAGATGAGCATTAGGATCTGGCCTAGCTCACAGGTTAAAAATGATGCTTTCTCTTTCTAGTTTGCCAAGCATCTGCTTTAAATTATTACTAAATTTTGTACAATATTATGTCTGCATCTTTTCTGATATTTTTACTTTAATAAACAAATGAATACTTTTTGCCTTACTGAGTTGTGAATTTACAGCTGATGGCAGGAAATGCCTGTATTTCTATATCTATTTTTTAATTTTTACAACTAAAAATAGGCTGAAGAGCCATCTGAATTTTTGAAAAGAATAAGAGAATACAGATGCTCCCCAATTTATCGTGGCCTAAGATATTTTTACTTTATGATTGTGCAAAAGCAACATGCACATCAATAAGTTACCTAAAATATTCAACACTTCATTATAAAATAGGCTTTGCCTTGAATTATTTTGATCAACTGTAGACTAATGTGAGTGTTTTGAGCACATTTATGGTAGTCTAGGCTAGGCAAAGATGTTCAGAAGGTTGGGAGTACTGAATGCATTTTTTACTTCAAATATTTTCAACTTGCAATGGATTTATTGGGAAGTAACTCCATCAGGAGTGAAGGAGCATCTGCACATGATTTGGAAGAAACTGAAGATAACATAATTTACTTTTTTACTTCCCACATGATTTCCTTTGTAGCAACTCCAGTTTTCAATCATTTAGCCTCAGTTGGAAATTCTCCACTCACAAAATGGTTGTTATCATTTAAATAAACACATGGGAATTGTAGGCATCTATAATGATTAAATTCTTTCTCCTATTAGTATGAACTATGCCTTGCTTATATTCAATTAACTCAATCTTCTGAAGTGGTTCAGGATAAGCCTGATCTCTGAACTAAATGCTAGTTTATCAGGTTTCAGAGACAGCTATCAAAAATAGCTATCAAAGTCTCTTAAATTGTTTCTTTTCCAGGCTAGACAAATAAGTTTACTATATATCACTGTTTCCAGACATAACTACCCTAGTCATCCCTCTAGACACTCTAATATTGTGATGCCAGAATGAAGTTCTGTGCTGTCTGCACACTTGGACCAGAAATAATAGCACATTATTATATCAGTCTTTTCCTTCACTAGTAAAACTGTAAGGTGCATTATTTATTTTGGTAGTCATGTAATACTGTTGATTCTTATATCACATAGCATTTACAAATTGCTTTTGTCGAGGTCACCAATAATTTTCATGTTTTTAAAACCAGTGGTACTAATTAATATTTTCTTGTTTGACCTCTGTTATTGGTCGAACTGTATCCCCTAGAAGAAAAGGTTGCAATCCTAGCCTCTGAATGGGATCTTATTTGAAAATAGAGTCTTTGAAAATGTAATCAACTAAGATGAAGTCATACTTGATTAGAGTGGGACCTAATCTGATATCATTGGTGTTCTTAATAAGAAGTGGAGACGTGATCCAGATATACACATAATGAGAACATCATTTGATGATGAAGGCAGAGATGGCAGGGATGCATCTAAAAGTTAAGGAACACCAAGGATTATAGTGTTCACCAGAAGCTAAGAAAAAGGCACAGAAAAGATTTTCGCCTAGAGCCTTTAACATGATCATGGCGCTGCCAACACCTTGATTTTGGACTTGTGGCTTCCAAACCTATGAGACAATAAGTTTCTGTTGTTTTAAGACACATCATTTGTGGTAATTTGCTATGACAGCCATAGCAAACTACTATAGATTTTTTTTTTTGTACTGGAAAATGGTGGGGTGCCACTGTAATAAATACCTAAAAATGTGGAAGAGGCTTTAGGATCAAGTGATAAGTAGAAGCTGGAAGAATCTTGAGGTAAGCAGAAGAAGCCTAGATTGCCTTGAAGAGATTATTGATACAAATATAAATACTAGAGTTACTTCTTGTGAAGTCTTAGATAAAAATGAGAAAAATGATTTTGGAAACTCTTTTAGAAAGGTGCCTTATTATAAAGTGCACAAAACTTGACTTAATTGTGTTCTTCTGTTGGATGAAAAAGTGGAACTTGTAGGTGATATACTTGCATATTTAATTTGGGGATTTCCAAGTCCAGTGTGGTTGTTGCAGCCTGGTTTCTCCTTGCTGCTTATAGCAAAATATTAAAACAAAGAAAGAAAAAGGAGGAAGCTATGAGGCAAATACGAACTAGAACTTGAACATTTGAAAAATTCTCCGTATATCCATATTGCAAATAAATGATAAAGCACACCCTGGAAAGAACACTAAGGGTGTCACGGGACTAACTTTTGCTGGAGAGATTAGACTTGTGACTCATGAGTTCACTCAACCATCTCAGCAGAAGCTCTGCCATCTTGGACTGAAAGAGACAGAGATTAGACAAAATGTAAGAAGGCAGTCAGATTTCTGGAATTCCTGGGTAGGAAATGGGCTGATAGGATTACTTGACAATGAATACCTATCATTTTTCAAGAAAAGGAAAGCCTGATTTTGAGAGTAACTCAGAGACCAGCAGGGCTGCGGAAGATCTGCCTACACACTGATTCTGGATTTCTAGCCTTCAGAGCTCTGAGATAGTAAATTTCTGATTTTACACAACCTAGTCTGTGATAACTTGTTATGGCGGCACTATGAAACAATGAAACCTCTCGGCATCTTTTGACAGTGCTTAATACCGTCTTAAAAGTCCCTTTTACCTTAACTTCTATTACACCAAGGCTTTGAGCTTGTTACTATTACTACCTGTTTTTAATGCATTTTCCATGTTGCAACCAGAGTGTTCCTTTAATTGCTTGTGTAACAGTTTATTTCCAGTGATTCTGGTCACATGAAACTCCTACATGGCTATCTTTTTTTTTTTTTTTTTTTTTAGACAGAGTCTTGCTCTGTCACCCAGGCTGGAGTGTGGCGGCATGATCTCAGCTCACTGCAACCTCTGCCTCCTGGGTTCAAGCAATTCTCCTGCCTCTGCCTCCTGAGTATCTGGGATTACAGGAGTGCACCACCACACCTGCCTAATATTTTGGTAAAGACAGGGTTTCACCATTATGGCCAGGCTGATCTTGAACTCCTGACCTCAGATGATCCACCCGCCTCGGCCTCCCAAAGTGCTGGGATTACAGGTGTGAGCCACTGTGCCTGGCCACATGGCTATCTTTACAGCAATTATTCAGAGACCCAGGTTCCTGGCATCTTGTTGTTCCACCATTACATAGAACCACAGAGAAAGATGTATTGATGGAGAGGGAATAATAAGTGAGAATGAGAGATCATGTATTGGAGATTTTAATGGATGAGCCTGACCTAGAAGCATTGCATATATATCCCCTCACATTTCATTGATTAGAATTCAGTGGCATTACCACACCTAGATAAAAAAAGAAAAAAGCCCAGAAAATACAATCTAATTATGTGAGCTGAAGGAAGAAGATAAAGATTGTGTGACACAGGTGCCTTCACTACAGTCCATTTTACTCTTCATTAAAGATTCATTTAACTCATTTTACTCATTCTCACCCACTTAAAGCACTTAATGACTCCCAAGCAAAACAAAGTGTTTCCAGTCACAATATCTAACTCAAAGTTCAGATGACCAGTTACCCAGAAGATGAACTATCCTCTATATCAGATTCAGTTATGGCTCTTCCAGATATGGGCCTCCATGCATAAAAAAGACAGGTTATCTGCATTCCCAACATACATATTCATTATTATATACTGAAGCTGGGACACAGTAACTTCAGTAATTACTTCCATGTAAAATGGGAAGCATAGGAGATATCCTGATGGCTAGACCTTATTAAGATCTTTTACCCTAAGTGTGGGTAAATATTTTGATTAGAAAATGATCCCCATGTTGTCTGGGAATAAACTTTTCCCGTATCTTCTGGGTACTTGATTTATTTTATTTACTTTTTATTTATTTTTATTTTTTAAATTGAGACAAAGCGTTGTTCTGTGGCCTAGGCTGGAGTGCAGTGGCACGATCACAGCTCACTGTAACCTTGCCTCCCGGGTTCAAGTAATCCTCTTGCTTCAGCTTCCCGAATAGCTGGGATTACAGGCACACACCACCACATCCAGCTAATTTTTGTACTTTTAGTAGAGAGAGAGTTTCACCGTGTTGGCCAGGCTGATCTTGAACTCCTGACCTCAAGTAATCTGCCCAGCTCGGCCTCCCAAAGTGCAGGGGTTACAGGCATATGCCACCATGCTCAGCCAAGTCTATTCTTTAGAAGGTTCTCTCGTCCATTTTTCTTCATAGTTATATCACCAGGGGGTGTTGGGAAAACATCTTCATTGAGGCTGAAGAAAGTCTGCACATTGCTTTCAAATGGTAAAAAATTAGAGTTTCAAATGAGAGTTCAAGACATGAACAAAGATTTTTAATACAGGCTCATGGTTTCTTTGGCAACAGATTTCTCTTAAAAACTTAGCCAAACATGAAAGAAACTTAAATGCATATTACTAAAAGACAGCAATCTTAAGAGGCTACATACTATATGATTCCAACTATATGACATGCTCGAAAAGGCAAAACTATGGAGATAGTAAAAAGATCAGTGGTTGTCAGGTGTTAAGGGGCAGAGAGGGGTGAATAGGTGGCACACAAGAGGATTTTCCAGGGAGGGAAAATATTCTGTATAATCCTATATAATGGTGTAGACCTCTTAGTATATATTTGTCCAAACCCATAGAATATGAGACACAGTACTGAACCCTAATATAAACTATGGACTTTGGGTGATAATAAGGTGTGAATAAATGTAGGTTCATTAATTGTAATACATTTATCACTATGTTGAATGATGTTGAAAATGGGTGAGAATATGTATGCATGGGGGTAGTGTGTATGGGGGATATTGCTGTACTTTCCTTTCAATTTTGCTGTGAGCCTAAAAATTCTGCTAAAAAATAAAAAAGTTAAAAAGAAATCACACAACCCAGCTGGCATTAATCTGTTTCATTCTACTTCATATACCAATAACTATGTTCCAAGTTTTTCTTAGACCAAATTCCCAAGCCCGATTCACTTATCTGCTTCCATTCTTATTTGACACCTCTCAGATTAATTCTGGCTGTCTTGAGGATGCCTGAGACAGTTTTGCTGTGAAAATAAAACGCTTAATTTGGTCATTTTTTAAAATAAAAAATCTTATTGGAATATTGTCACTGAAAACATCTCTGGTCTTTTTCTTTACTACCAAGATTTTGAAATTTGCTTTTTCAGTACCTTGGGGTGGGCATCCCATTCCTGGACTTTCTGTATTAGCTTACATTTGTATCTGAAATAAGTCTTATGTTTTCTTTGTTTTCCTTATGTTTTCTTATGTTTATGTTTTCTTTATGTTTTCTTATGTTTTTCTCACATTTGTCAGTGCAGCAAATGATATTCTATACACATTGTAATTCTGACTCCTTCTAACTACTTGCTATAGAGCTACAACTTAATAAATGTTTGATTATGTCATCAGTTAGTTACTGGTGACTCCTTTACCAAATATTTTTCCTTGAAATAGCAGAATTCTCCATCCCTCCAGGCTGCTATGCTTAATTTCTCATTGTCTTACCCAGAACTGTAAACTAATGTTGCATATATTAAATTTTATTTTATTTTTATACCATGCATTCACCAGTACCCCTGCACCATTTTTAATATCAAATACTATGTCAGTCAGGATTCAGCTAGAAAAACAGAAAAGAATTTAATTCAGAAAATTATGTAATTATACAACTCTCTATGAAATTAAAATCAGGGAAGACTGTACATCAATCAAAAGTCTATGAGATTTTAGGGATTCCAGAAGTTTGCAAGAAGCACAGGAAACTGCCAGCAATGATTATAGTTACCCCCACCTCAAAATGGGTAAGTGGAAGAAAAGTCTGAAAGGCTACTGTGAAATCTCACTTCTGACAAAATCCACATGTCTGCTAGAAGTAAAAATAATAGTGGCTTCTGTTTCTTTTCTACCTTTCAAAACTTACACAGTTGCTGCTCAGTGATGGATCTAATCCAGATCCTTACCGTAGACATTCTGGGAAATATAATGCCCAGATATCCAGCCCCTGAAATACAATGGTAGGGGGCTATGGTTCTAAGTTGCTAAAAGTCTGCGTTTCAGCTACCAACACATTCTGAAATCTTAAACTCATTTTCAAGGTTCTCTGAGCTCCTGCTCTGCGAACTTGTCACATTCACTCTATCCCTGATTTGTTAAGCCTCAGCCATTCTGCATTTCTTAACCGAAACACACCATGTTCTCCCTCAGATATAGGTTTTTCATATATTGTTTTCTTCCTGGAATATTCTCTCTTGTTCATGTTTCCATTATTTGGCTAATACCTACTCATTCTTCAAATCTCACATTAGGCATCAACTCCCCAGAGTCTCTTTTGGAATCCCTAATACAGCTTAAATCACATTATTACATGTTTCTACTGCAACATGTTCCTTAAGTGTCTTAGTTTTTAATGTACATCAAACTTGGTAGATTTACATTAAATCTACACTAGATCCCACACTAGATTTTTATCTCCATTAAGTTATAGAGCACATTTATCTTATTTACTACCATTTCCTTAGCAGCATTATCTAGGATAACTCAACCTATTTCAAATTTATTTAACTTTATGTTACATGAGAATATTATTAAAATATATTCAAATGCTTTTCTTAAATTCATATTATATCCGTTTCATCTCTGAAAAGGAGAAAGTAAAGTTAGTGTAACATGACTTGTGAGTAAATATTGTTTTAAA
Source organism: Theropithecus gelada (assembly GCF_003255815.1). Taxonomy (NCBI): domain Eukaryota; kingdom Metazoa; phylum Chordata; class Mammalia; order Primates; family Cercopithecidae; genus Theropithecus; species Theropithecus gelada. The sequence goes on from NC_037668.1 coordinate 107,656,860, forward strand.
AAAATCAATTTAGAATCAACTATATAAACACTTAAATTATGGGTACATTAGTAAAAGTTATCCAGCAACAGAATGAACAATTGAGTCAGATTAAATAGCATTTATCAAATGTATGTTATGATAAAGAGTATCTTACTCATAGCTGTAAAAAAGGCAAAGATTATGAAAAAATCTTATTTCTTCAAAGAGTTAAAATTTATTTTATGAATTCATTGAAGTAGGAGTACAAAGAATAAAATGACATCAACAACTACAACAGTAAACACAATCAGGTAATGTCATTTTATCCAACTACCATTTGGAACTGATTTTTAAGAGATTTTGTCAAATGCATTGTATTGGAATCCACACGTTTTGCATGAACTTTGTGTGTGTGTGTGTGTGTGTGTGTGTGGACAAGGAAGTATCTTTCCCTTCCTGGGGGTTGGGGAGAGGCACAAGTCAACTAGCTAAAAAGGTCCACTTTGAATTAGCAAAATAAATATTAGGAATTCAGAACTTCTAAACTGACAGCAGAGCAGTTCTTTCCAGAAGCTAATTTGAGACTTATTATTATTTTTTTTTTTTTTGAGAGAGGCTGTCTTTTGGATAGGTTGATTACCTCTTCCTCCAGATTGTCTAAAGCTCTATCTGTTTTAAATAGAGTATTTAGCAATAATATATTTGGATTTCATTATCTCAGCACTGCATAGAAAGGACTTCACTGAATTTCTTTTAATGTTAAAACTGAACCTTTTATAGTTGAACGATGTCCATGTTTTTCATAAGATTGCGTGAAGGCATCATCCATCCATTATATTCTTCAATGTTTTTAACATAAGAAACTGCATGTTAAAGTCTCCATTCAGTTTAGAGCCAAGAAAATGTTTATGTATGCAGGCAACCTTGGGAGAAACACATTTTTCCTTTTTGCCTTGGCTGCCAAGATGAACACACATAAATTCGGTGTTTATCTGCAGTGATTGACTCATCACAGGTGCCTGATAACAGCAATTCTTCTGTTTCCTTAAAGTGCTTTTTTTCTTGGCAGGCCCTGGAAGAATGTTTAACAGAGTTGCTTTATACTGTGTTGAAACTGATTCAAGTTCTTTTAAAAAACAGCAAAACAAAAAGCACTAAATATAAATAGTAAATAATCAAATAAACATAATAATTACATAATCCTGATCGCCAATGAATAATGCATTATCAGTAAAGGCTAACCTTAAATTTTATAAAATGAAGGCCGTTACTTCATTTTATATTTTCTTTTCATTATGACAAGAAAAAAATTCATGTGAGTTAGTGTTCTGAATTTTTTCTTCAAGAACAATATTGATTGATTCATTTAATTTTTTTACATATCTATTCATCAATTCAAAAGTACATTTCAAGCATTTATCATGTATTAGTATAGCAGACTTTGCTTATAATAGGAAGAGTGGTATCAAATCTAAGAGATTAAAAAAATAACAAAAAATAATTTGGGTGGGAATTAGTACATATCACTTCTTCACCAAATAGACCAAAATTTCTCAGAAAAAAAATTGTGACTCAAATAGTAGGTTGGACAATAATATGTTATTATAGTAATGGCTAGAAACTAAATATGTAAAATTTAAGGGGTTAATATATACAACTACATTCTTATGAAATAGTAACTGTATTGTGTCAGGCATGGATATTTCTGCAGAACTGTTTGGGGCTTTCACTAGCTATCACTAATCACAAGAATTTTTAGATCCTTATAAAATTTTTTTTTACATTTGCAAAATCCACAGAATCTTGATCATTTTTAAATAACTAGACAATCAATAAAATGTATCACTTAAAATAAGCAAATTTTAAAACAGTAAAAATAATTATTGGAGTACTGTATTGACATAAACACATCAGACAATATCTTAATTATTGGTTATGATTTTTAAAAAATGAATTAATATAGACTATAAGGTGACGTTTTTGACATTTTTCACTTGGCTTTTTGTTTGCTTACCTGCTTTGGAATAACAGCATAGTGTGATAGATCAGATTAAAAATTATTTTCTGGTCTTTCTTCAAGTAGTAAAATAATAAAAAGAGGAACATTTTCTTAATATATTATTCTTATATGAATGGCTATGCAAGTTGAGTAATCTAGTGAATTCATATATCAATAAAGACTCTATATGCCTTGTTTATTGAAGTAAAAGCAAAGATTAAGGAATTATAGCTCTGATCACTTTAGGAGAAAGAATTTTCCTGTTGCTAATTCCCATTAGCTAACATTTATCTCACTTCTGAGCTAGATATTATTAATGTAAATCTATTCTTCTGCAGTCTAACATTTGAAAGCCTAGGTATTACCAGAGGAAATATTGAATGGCCAATCCAATAGTTGTCACTCAGGATTTTTATATAGCCTACTTTCCACTGTGTTTACTTGAAATTTAGTTTTTCAGCGATGGATATATCGGTGTAAAAAAAGATATATCATCTGTATTAGTCTGTTTTCATACTGCCATAAAGAACTTCCCAAGACTGAGTAATTTATAAAGGAAAGAGATTTAATTGACTTACAGTTCAGCTTGGCTGGAGAGGCCTCAGGAAACTTACAATCATGGAGGAAGGAGAAGGGAAAGCAAGGCACCGTTTTCACAAAGCAACACGAAGTGCCAAGTGAAGTGGGAAGAGCTCCTTAGAAAACTATCAGATCTCTTGAGAACTCACTCACTATCACGAGAACAGCATGGGGGAAACAAACCCCATGTTCATTCACCTTCACCTAGTTCCTCCCTTGACACATGGGGATTATGGGGATTACTGGAATTACAATTCAAGATAAGATGTGGGTGGGGACACAAAGCCTAATATCATTCTGCCCCTGTTCCCTCCTAAATCTCATGTCCCTTTTACATTTCAAAACCAATAATGCCTTCCTAAGAGTCCCCCAAAGTCTTAATTCATTGCAGCATTAATCCATAAGTTCAAGTCCAAAGTCTCATCTGAAACAAGGCAAGTCACTTCCACCCATGGGCCTATAAAATAAAAAGCAAGTTAGTTCCTTCCTAAATACAGTGTGTGAGCACTTTGGGAAATACACTTGTCCTAAATGGGAGAAATTGGCCAAATCAAAGGGGCTTCAGGCCCCATTCAAGTCCAAAACCCAGCAGGGTTGTCAAATCTTAAAGTTCCAAATGATCTCCTTTGACTCAGTGTCTCCCAGCCAGGTCATACCGATGGGCTCCCCACAACCTTGGATGGCTCTTCCCCTGTGGCTTTGAAGGGTACAGCCTCCCTCCTGGCTGTCTTCATAGGATTGTGTTGAGTACCTGGATTTTCCAGTCACACAGTGCAAGCTGTGGGTGGATCTTCTGGGGTCTGGCAAATGGAGACTCTCTTATCACAGCTCACTAGGTGATGCCCCAGTGGGGACTCTGTGTGGGGGCTCCAATCCCACATTTTCCTTCTGCACTGCCTTAGCAGAAGTTCTCAGTGAGGGCTCTACCCCTGCAGAAAACTTCTGCCTGGACATCTAGGTGTATGCATATATCGTCTGAAATCTAGCTGGAGGTTCCCAAACCTCAATTCTTGACTTCTGTGCACCTGTAGGTCCAACACCATGTGTAAGCTACCAAGGCTTGGGGCTTGCATCCTCTGAAGCAATGGCCTGAGCTGTACATTGGCCCTTTGGCCATGACTGGGACGCAGAGCACCAAGTTCTGATACTGCACTAAACATCAAGTCCCTGTGCACAGCCCACAAAACCATTTTTTTTTTCTCTTTGCCCTCCGGGCCTGTAATGGGAAAGGCTACTATGAAGACTTATGACATGCCCTGGAGACATTTTCCCCATTATCATGGTGATTAATATTAGACTCCTTGTTATTTATGCAAATTTCTGCAGCCAGCTTGAATTTCTCCTCAGGAAATGGGTTTTTCTTTTCTATTACATTATCAGTCCACAAATTTTCTAAATTTTTATGCTCTGCTTCCCTTTTAAACATAGGTTTCAATTCCAGATAGTATATTTGTGAATGTATAAAACTGAATGCTTTTAAGAGTACACAGGTCACTTCTTAAATGCTTTGCCTCTTAGAAATTTCTTCCACCAGATACCCTAAATTATCTCTCTCAAGTTCAACATTCCACAGATTTCTAGCGCAGGAGCAAAATGACACCAGTCTCTTTGCTAAAGCTTAGCAAGAGTCGCATTTATTCCAATTCCTAAGAAGTTCCTCATCTCCATCTGAGACCACCTCAGCCTGCAGTTCATTATGCATATTACTATCAGCATTTTGGTCAAAACCATTTAACAAGCCTCTAGGAAGTTCCAAACTCTTCCACACCTTCCTGTCTTCTTCTGAGCCCTCCAAACTGTTCCAACCTCTGTCCATTACCCAGTCCCAAAGTTGCTTCCACATTTTCTGCTATCTTTATAGCAGCACCCCACTCACTGCAGTCTCAACTTAATGTATTAGTCCGTTTTCACACTGCTGTAAAGAACTGCCTAGGACTAGGTAATTTATAAAGGAAAGAGGTTTAATTGACTCACAGTTCAGCATGGCTGGAGAGACCTCAGCACGCTTATAATCACGGAGGATGGTGAAGGGGAAGCAAGACATCTTCTTCTCAAAATATCAGGAAGGACAAGTGCTGAGGGAAAGGGGAAGAGCACCTTGTAAAAACCATCAGATCTTGTGAGAACTCACTCACTCACTATCGTGAGAACTCACTCACTCACTCTCATGAGAACAGCAAGGGGGAAACCAAACCCATGATTGAATTACCTCCACCTGGTCTTTCCTTGACATGTGAGAATTATGGGAATTATCAGGATTACAATTCAAGATGAGGTTTGGGTGGGAACACAAAGCGTAATCATATCGTCATCAGATAATTTTAAAATTCAGAAGCAGATATAGTAATACTAGACAAAGTAAACATCACAGCAAAAATAAAAATAAAAATAAAAAAATAGCCAGGACAGAATGATATTGTATAATAATAAAAGGGTCATTATGCCAAGAATATATAGTAATTCCAAATATTTGTGAACCAAACAACAGAACTGCAAAATATGTAAAACCAAAACTAACATAATTGAAAAGACAAATAGACAAATGTATAAAGTCAGGGACACCAATACCCTTTTTTCAACCACTGATAAAATCACTGAACCTGAAATTAGCAAGCATATAGAGGAACTCAATAATATCATCAAATATCAACAACAGAATCTGATTGATATTTATAGAACATTATATCCAACCACAATGGAATATGCATTCTTTTCATGTGTCCGTGAAATGTGTACTAAGACAGCCATATCCTGGTTGATTCATGAAACAAACTTCAAGAGTTAAAATTATACAAATTGTTCCCTTATGAAAGTGGAATTAAACTAGAAATCAAAACTAAAAAGATAACACGAAAATCCCCAAAGATTCAGGAATTTAAAAACATACTTATAAACAACTCATTCGTCAAATAGCAATTCTTGATGAAAAATTTAAAAAACATAAGCATTAAACTAAAAATTAAAATGAACACATCTATATATGTGGAAAACAAAGCAATATCAAGAAGGAAATGTATACTACAGATGCATACATTAGGAAAGAATATGTTTCAAATCAATAATTTTATTTTTCACTTCAAGAACTTAAAAGAAGAGCAAAATAAACCACATCAAGTAGAAGGAAGGAAATAATAAAGATAATAGCAGATATCAATGAAATTGAAAACAGAAAGCAGTAGAGAAAATGCCATAAAACAAAGAGCTGATTGTTTAGATATATTAATAAAACTGACAAATCTCTATCATGACTTACATTAAAAAAAGACACAAATTACAATGTAAGAAATGAAACAAGAGATACCACTACAGCTTCAATAGATACCAAAAAGATAGTAAGAAAATATTATAACAACTCTAAACACAAAAATTTGACCACTTAGATTAAATAGACCAATTTTTGGAAGAACACAGTTATCACAACTCACCAAATATACTATAAAAAGGTAATTTGAATATCCTGTTAATTACTAAGTAAGTTGAATTACTAATTTAAACTTCCCCAAACAGAAATCTCCAGTTCAAAGTAGTTTCACTGGAGAATATACTAAAATGTGAAAGAACAATGAACAACAATTCTGTGACTCTCTTTCAGAAAATAAAAGACTTGCTTCCCAATTCATTTTATGGAGCTAGTCTTAGCCTAATATCAAAACCAGACAGGGGGAGTATAAGACAAACACAAATATTATCATGAATATGACACAAAAAGTCTTAATAAATTATTTCTCCAACAGAATTTATCAATATATACAATTATACATTATGATTAGGTAGATTTATCTCAGAAATTTAAAGGTCGCTCAAGATTGCAAACTTATCGTATAATATAATATACTAATGAGCTGAGGAAGGAAAATCACATGCTCTATTAATTCATGCATAGAATGTTTTATACAAACTCCTAGAACAATAGGAATAGAGGGAAACTTATTCAGTGTGATAACAGCATCTACACACAATATAAAGCTAACACTAGATTTAATTGGGTAAGACCGAATGCTTTATCTGTATAATTAGAAACAACACAGGGTTTACTTATCATTCTTACTCAACAGAACACCATGCTATAAATTCTAGCAAGTGCAATAAGGCAAGAAAAATAATAAAGGCACACAGATTGGAAAGGAAGAAATAAAAATGTTCCTATTCATATTTGCAAAGGAAATGATGGTCTACATAGAAAATCCCAAGGAATCTACAAAAACATTCTTAGTACTAATAAGTAAATTCATCATGGTCACAACAATGAATGAACAGACACCAAAATTAAAATCCAGGATCCTTCACAATCAAAAAAAAAAAAACAAAAAAACTTAGATGTTAAGCTATCAAAACATGTACAGGAGTTGTAAACTGAAACTACAAAATTCTGATAAAAGAAATCAGAGATCTAAATACATGGAGAGACATACTGTGCACATGAATTGGAAAACTCAATATATAAAATATATAGGTTCCAAAATTGATGTAAAGGTTTAATGAAATTGATATTAAAATCCTAGCAAGACTTTATGTATATAAATATGCATATATGAGATGTATCTTTTATATATAAAATATTTACACATACATATAAATATGTGTATATTTTACATAAAATATAGTTTTATATATTGTGTATATATAGAGAAATATATGGAGAGCTATTTCTTTCTGTCTATAGATAGATGGTTGGATGGATAGATAGATAGATTTATCCAAAAATGCATGTGGAAAGAAAGGAATTCAAGCAGCTAGAAAAGCATGAGCTCTGTGACTCCTGCCTGTAATCCTTGTGCTTTGGGTGGCTGAAGAGGGAGGATAACTTGAGATAAGGAGTTTGAGATCAGCCTGGGCAACATAGTGAGACCCTATCTCTACAAAAAAATTAAAAAGTTAGCCAGGTACAGTGGCACATGCCTGTATCTCAGCGACTTGGGAGGCTGAGTCAGGAAGATCACTTAAAGAGCCCAGGAGTTCCAAGAGGCAGTGAGCCATTGCAATCCAGCCTGACTGAAAGAGCAAGACATTATATCAATAATAATAATAATAGTTGAAACAATTTTGAAAACGAAGAATAAAATGGGAGGAACCAGCCTACCTGAAACCAAGACGTTATATAGCTACAATAATCAAGAGTGTATAGTTTTGGACAAGGGATAAACACAAAGATCAATGGAACAGAATAGAAAACCGAGAAGTAGACCCACAGAAATATACTCAACAGATTCTTGAGAAAGGTGTAATAGTAGTTTAATAGTGAAAAGAACATTTTCAGCAATAGTACTGCAATAATGGAATATTCACAGGCAAACAACAAATAAATAAATGAGATTCAGCCTAATTATCTCAAGTTATACAAAAATTGATGTGAAAATGGACTATGAAATTAAATGTAGTACATAAAATTATAAAATTTTCAGTGAAACACTTAAGAGAATCTTTGAGATCTAGAATTAGGCAAAGTGTTCTTAGACTTGATTCCAAAAGTAAAATCAATAAAAAGAAAGATTGATAAACTAGACAAAATCAAAATTAAAAACCTTTTATGAAAAGCATTGTTAAGATAATGAAAGCTATAGACAGTGAGAAAATATTTGCAAGCAGCATATCTTACAAAAGATTACTATTAGAATGTACACAAAGAACTTGCAAAGGTCATCATAAAAAGTTCTATTAGAAAAAGGGGAAAAGACATGTAGAAGCATTTTATTGAAGAGGATATCAGATGACAAATAAGCACATGAAAATATTTTCCTCATCACTAGCCATTAAGCAAAGGCTAAATTAAAACCACAGTGATAAATCACTATATATCTATCATAATATCTAAAATAAAAACATGTGACAATAACATCAATTGCTGGTGAAGATGCATAAAAGATATTCACTCATACATTGATGCTGGTTGTGTTAAATGTTATGGTTACTTTGGAAAACATTTAGACATGTTCTTTAAAAACTAAAAATGCAACTATCATTCAATCTATCAAATATACTCCCCACAAAGTTAAAACTTAGGTTCACACACACACAAATCTATACATTAATGTTGATAGCAACATTATTTACAATAGCCCAAAACTGTAAACTCAGATGTCCTTAAGTATGTAAATGGTTAAACATACGATGATATCCATTTATACCATGGATTACTACTCTATAATAAAAAGGAACAAGCTCTTGATACGTGTAATAATAACTGGATGACTCTCTAAAGATTGATGTTGGGTGAATAAAATCAATCCCCAGAAATCACATACCATATGATTCCATTTGAAATGACAAAATTTAGGAATGAAGAACAGATTCATAGTTACCAGAGTTTGAGAAGGAGATAAGAGTGGGAGGCAAGCAAGTGGGTATGTCCATAAAAGAACAGCATGGGGAATTCTGATGACCAGGAGAGAATGGCAACCAATCGGTGAAATGGAGAAATTCGAAAGAGAATTAGGAAAGGTAAAAAGAATCAGATAAAAAAAAATCTAAAATTAAAAAAAATTCTGAAATTAAGAATTCATTAGATGTCTTTAAGAGGAGATTAGATATTGCAGAAAAATATACTAACAAACTGGAAGTCAGGACAATAAATAATAACCAAAGCGAAGCACAGAGAGCAAAAGTAACTGGGAATATAGCATGCAGCATAAGGGATACGTGCAATACAGTGGGGAAGGTACAATATATGTCTAGTTGGAGTCCCAGAAAGAAAGAGGAATAAAGAATAAGAAAGAAGAAAAATCTAGAAAGATAATAACTGATATTTCTAACTGATATGTCATTTATGCATAGATTGATGAAGTTCAGAAAATCTGTAAATGCATAATTTATAATAAATACAATACAAAGTAAATTTTATTAGGCACATCACAGTCAAACTGCTGAAGAGAAAAATCTTAAAAACAGCTTCTTCAAAAACAACAGTGAGACTTAGAACTGACTGATGACAGACATGGAAGACAGAAGAAAATGAAATGCCATATTTAGAGCAGTGAAAGCTTCATTTCTATGCCTATTGAAAATATCCTCGGAAGATGGAAGCAAATATGTGCTATTTCAGACAAAGCATATCTGACTGAGATAAAGTATTATTAGTGAATCTGCAAAAATAAAATTTTGAATGGTCAAAGTATACATAATGGTATAAAATACTGTAAGTTATAATCACTGGAAAATTTGAAAGTAGCAATATATTTTGCTCTGAAAATTGCAGCATCTGCCTTAATTGCTTTTGACTGTGGTTTTGAGTGTTTTTTCGTTTAGATTAAAAAGTTAAGTAAATATACAAACTCACTTTATTCATAATATGAGTATAAAATTAAAACTACATACAAGTCAAATAAATTATGCATAATGAGAAACAAGAAGTTTGTTTACTGAAAGCTGTTACTCCCATATCTCTCATAGCATTTGTCCTTTTACCCACAAAAATCTATTACCAAACTATATAAGGCTTGAAAATATACAACTATGCCTAGCACAAAGTGAGTAACCAATAAATGTTTTCTGAACATATTTTTTTGAAATGTAAACATGGTGATTTCATCAGTACAGTTCTAATTAATACCATATAATCAGTTTATCAAACTGAAAATGGATGAAAATGCACAACTATCGAAAGCATATAGAAGTGTCAGAAAGTTTGCCTTGAAAAGTGAATTGAAAATCAACCAGGGCTCAGTCTAGTGGCATTTAGCATTTCTATCACCCATAAACAACTGCTATATGTGACATAATTATTGTCAGTATTTACCCTGGAAACAGTTAATCCATTACTTAATATGTATTTGGAATTGAGTCAAGGAAAGTATCAGATAGAAAGAAAGAAGTTCCGTGGTGATTTGCAGTCTTTGTCAATAGCTCATGCTTGTAAACCCAGCTGTATGATTGCCTACATTTAATCCGTCTTTTTCATTTTTAAAAAGCCACCGGTTATCTTGAAAATAAAATAAAATAAGCCTTTTTTTTCAAAGATGGAAAATTGTATCTTCGTGTAACGGTAACATAATGCACTGATGCTGATAACAAAATGGAATAAAGAAAAATTAAAGGCATTTAGAGCGTGGCTCTTACAAGATGCATTCACATTCCTTTATCTGACTTTATATAAATGAACACAAAAGAAATAATACACTCCAAAAGGCAAGAAAAGAATACAGCAGGAGGGCTGAGATAGGAAAAATACGTGGAAGGAGGATGGTGGTGCTGGACCAAAGACAGGAAAGTCATAAGCTGGCAAGAATGATCAAAACAGAATGAGCATATAAGGAAGAAACACTGTGACTCTGGCACTAGCAGGCCATCTCAGATGCTGTATTTGGTGCTTAGGTTATGTTCAGTTAGCTGTTTGTGGGCTTGCAAAATGAGAAGAACATGCAGAGTTCCCATCAGAATGGATATGTGAGAGGTGAGAAACAGATTTTCAGGCTTCTATCCCACATTTGTCTTTAAAATTTGCGACATACAAATTATAAGTAAAAAGAAGAGTATGAAATATGTTGCAGGGTACAAAAGAACCATGTGTCGTGGTCATGCTTTCCAGGACCTCAGAACTGGGTCCCTCTACAAATTCTTCCCTCAGTGACACAGAATACGGTACAGACATGTATTGTTTTCCAAAGTTATGTCTTAGGGTCGAATCAAGTATTGTTTCTCACATTACAATAATCTGAATTAAGAATCAGGGTCATATTTTTAGTACTGTTAAATATACATTTTGTCCCAAGAATCATTATGCTTCTTTCCTTGCTTTTATACAAATGTAAGCACACCCACACCCACACACGCACACAAATTAAACAGTCCAAATGGTAGAAATACTACAGCAGGCGCTCTTTTATGGAACTAGGCAAGAAGTAATGCATTACAAAGAGGATCACGTTACTTCCCTGCTAAAAATTCTCTTTGATTCCTAGTTAATAGCCTTAGAATAAATCCCAAATTCTTAGCAAGGCACATAAATGCTTCACAGTCTGGATCTTGCTTATGCAAACCTCCCTGCTCTCACTCTGAGGTATATACATAATAATACTTTGATAATAAAATGTTAAAAGAGCTAACACCTATGGAGTGCTATCTGCCAACAATCTTTCTAAATAGTAGACATATTAACTCATTTAATTCTTAAGTCATATTAAGATATATGTATCATTATTATTCCTATTTTAATATATTCCATTTTTATTCCTATTTATAATTTTGTCTGTAAAATTCCTATTTTATAGATGAGTTAATTGACCTAGAGAGAGGTTGAGTAATTTGTCCTATTTTATGGCAAAGCCAGGATTCAAACCTAGATCCTTGAAATCCCCCAAGTGTGGTGTGCCTTCTCTGACCTCTGAGGCTTGAACATGAAACTTTCCTCCTACATGTACCTAAAGCCCATCCTAGGCTTACTCTCATTATGTAAAATATTTGTACCTTGGTGATATTTCCTGCTTATTTTTCTGCTCACAAAAATATAACAGTACATTGAATACGGTTTTGTCTTTTTCATCACTGCCTCCTCCTATTGGTTAGAGTAAAGGCTCAAATTCAAGCTCCCCACCACATTTGATAGATGCAGATTGGGGAGAAATTCCTCAATAAATTGTAGCTTCCATTTTCTTATCCACAACCACTTGGTAATGATTTCAGCTATAGTTCACAGGGTCTAGGTGAATGCTGTTTGTAAATACACATGACTGTATTTTAATTCAAGCCTAAAATTAGCCCAGAGAAGAAAAGTATGCTATCTAAAATGGTGCTTGTTTTATGCTTGAAGCTAAATACATGTTTTTTTTAAGTGAATGAAGGATGCTCATATTGATTACTTACTCTGTTCCACACATACGGTTAGATTATTAGTAGGTCTCCATGAATAATGGTGACAAAATTAATAAATGAGTGAGTTAATTGAGTGGACAGGTCACTTGCAAGTGTGATGTGACCAGAAATGAACTAAAGCCACGAATTACAATTTCTGCTGATTTTTGGTGATGCTTAGAATTTCCATCATTCAATTAATTACTTTAAGTTAAAGACTGTTTCCAAAGATAACTCAACTGGGGATACTGGATCAATCTTTTAGTATTCATTATTTCATCATTTAGTTCTTTGCCTGTCCCCATCCTTCTGTTTCCCCAGTCTCCTTGCTTTTACTGCTCAAGTTGGAAACACCTTTCTGTGTTAGGTTAAAATGCAAGTATTCCGCTAACAACAACAACAACAAAATATAAATTCCTGTTTCCAGCTTTAGGAATTACAGGATTATTTAAGCATAATGCTGGATTAAATGCCTTGTCATCTCACATCTATTGGGAGGTAATACATTCTTACAGAGATGGGCTTTTTCACGAACTAGAAGGCCTAATCATAGAGCATTTTCAAGGCACATAGATCCAGGATGGGGCACGTTGGAAGTACTGGGTCGACAGAGGAAAAGATGATGTCACGTGAGACACTAAAATAAAACAGAGAATACCTGTATTAGCGGTGTACCAAATACTCTTATTGGCTTCAGAAAAGGCCCAAATTAAAGCTCCTCACCAGATGTGACAGACACAGATTTGGGAGAAATTCCTTAATAAATTGGAGCGTCTATTCTTCTATCCACAATCACTCCGTAATGATTTTAACTATAGTTCATAAGGTCTGGGTGAATGTCGTTTATAAATATAGATGATTGTATATGAAGTGAAGCCTAAAATAACCCCAGGAAAAGAGAAAAAAGTATTATCTAAAAAGGCAAACCAGGCTGTGGGGGCTGAGGCCACGTAGGGACAGTGAATGTGAAAGATAATACTAAGAGACAATCACCTGAAAGGTGGGGATTCTGGATTGCAGAGAAGATGAGTGGGAAACCTACGCAGAAGAATGGGAAAGAGCAATACTACAATGATGTTCAACAGAGGGCTTGGTTCATCAGGTCCTGACACAAGATTTGCCATACTGTATCTAAATGAGGATACCAAAATATCAACTAAGCTACTTAAAAAAAAAAAAAAAAAAAAGGAGCTTCACACATTCCCTCTGCCTCAGAATTCCTAGAGGAGCCCGCCTACATTCCCCTTCTCTGCCCTTGAACCCCCCAGAGCTGTGATGGCTGATGAAAACAGCCATGGTCATCTCCCTCCTTCCAGCCAAGAATCAGTAAACCAGGAGACTTATGCATTTTCTGTTCATCTTGATCTGGAGCCTATTTGCCACTTGAGTCTCCCTAGCCATATTCATAGACTTGCTGTTTTCAAGCATGCCATGGTCTTCCATCCCTCTGTATCGTTTTATAAACGTCACCATCTCCCTGAAATGTCCTCTCTTTCCTAGTCTATTTGCTTAATACTTCCATCTTATAAAGTTTTAGCTTTAAAGTCATTTTCCCTTTGAAGTCTATTTTGATATTTTCCATAAGGTAGATTTGCCTGTTCCCTATTTTATGCTCCTTCAAAACCAAATATCCTGTTCTTTGAGCTTAGCACATATAACATCTCATTGTACTTATTTATGTGTATGTCAGACTCCTCTCCAAGCAATGTACTTTAAACAACTTGAGGAGTTTAACAACATTTAGCAAATAATGGGGACTTAAATAAATATTTGACTTAATAATGAATAAATTCATTAATCATATAAAATAATATTTTCTGCCTTTACAATTTTCTCTTAGATGAGCTTGCAGTCAGAACATCTGGTGCATACAAAGGACTCAATATTTCATAAAATGTGCAAAAAAGCTTCTACTAAGAAGTAAGGAAGAACATTTGGGTATTTTTCCTTTTACAGCAATTAGTCCAGGACCAATTATTTCTGGTATCTGAGAATTATTTAAGTTTTCAAAACATAAACAGTGTCATCAATGGAATGAGTGTGACTAGCAATAGCTTATATATTAATGAAAATGATGGGAATTAAAGAATGTTACTCTATATTACTTACCCTGTGAATTTCTTTTCCCAAGATGACAAGTTTTCTTTGTGTCTTCTAGTATGTTAATTGGGATTTGCCCTGGCTAATATTTGGAGAATAAACAAACACTGCAGACTCAGAATGTAAAAACCTAACTGCCATTCAGAAAAAGTGCATTGCAACGGGAAAAGAGAAGGTGACAAGACCATAGCTTAACACATCAAAATGTCAGGCTGTCTTTTTTCCTTGTGTTAAACCAAAATCCCGTCTGAGATTGTCAGAGAAGGAAGAGCTGTCTGGGGACATTGAGGCAGGGTAGGTTAGATCTGATGCTTAAACAAAAGAAAGAAAGGAAACCATATATTCTTAGGTTACTTCAAGAGTACTGATAATATTCATCTGAAAGGGAACATAATGTCTAACTGGAAAAAAAAATAATTAAGATCAATAAAAAGCTTACAAGATTTCTCCAGGATGGTAAGTAAGATTCACAAGGAGATCAGTGTTTGACACGGGTGGGAAGTTCAGCAGGGAGTAGATGGGTGGGCGAGTGTTTAAAACATTAACTGTTCTTTGAGTTGAGATGTTAAACTCTTATAATATTTGGCATGAAATCCTATTGATTGTGTAAAGGCTAATTTCCTTGTCATTGAATATAAGAGAAAAATATATATATTACAGTGCCATGGTCAAGGCAGAAGGTTTATTTCCTTGTCTTGTATGAGAAATACAGATTAAGGACTAATAATGTATGCAAATAATTATGAAATTAGATTGGGACAAGGCCCTATCATAGAAAGATTTCAAGATAAGTTATTCAAGCCTGTTTTTTATACTTAAAAGTTTATTTCTAGAAAGTCTCTTTTGCGATTTTCTACACATAGTAATTGTTCATTTATTTATGTCAGTTTTAGCGTTATTTTCATAAGCATTAAAAAAAAGCACGTCAAAATTTGGTAGGTGCTACTTGGGGGAAAATACTTTCCCATTTTCCTTTCTTATTATTTTATTTGGTTTATTTATTTTTTAGAATGTACAGAGAGAGCATTTTCATAATATAGGAAAGCATACTGCTATTTCTGTGTAATTTGAATAATATTTAAAATGTTGATTTTTCCTTGTTCTTCTCCAAGGACTGTGGTAAGGTTACCTCTGTTTCTATTTTTTCCTCTTTTTCTTTTATAGCTAATTTATCCACCTGGAGTTTAGTTTTTTCGAACCAATCATCCTCAGGCAATTTAAAAATAATCATTTCTTTGCTTACCTTTTTGGAAAAAAAACTTGAATAAATATTAAATAATGAATTATTATTATTATTATTAAATATAATAAACATGAGTATAAAGCATGTGTCTTGTCTTGTCCAGTCACCATATGATTATGAGAATTAGCTTTATCCACCTGGCTTTGATAAGATGAACATGTAGCAGGAAACTACCCCTTATTCTATCTGGATGGTACTTCACCAGTTTTTGTGTCTATTTAAGACCAACAGATTATCAAATCAAATGAAATTTCAATCACTTCTTTATCGAGAATAGATAATCATTCCAAGACAATAGTGTGTATGACTGTGGTGGTAGTTGTGATATTGGCTTCTGATCCGGGTAAATCATTCCGCTGTTCAGACTGGAGTAGCATTTCATATCCCAGAATTTTAGGGGTGCTCCCTGTGCTTTCAATGAGTCCAACACACCAACTCTCATCTAGAACTCTCTGTTTGCTCCTCAATTTCTGCAGCCCTGTGCCCCTTTTGTACCTACGCTTTCTTATTTTCCTGGGATCTCCCATTCTTCTTTATGAAAATGACCAACTCCCAGTTCCTGCCTGGGCTGAAGTGACAATTTTATTACTTTTTCTTTCACCTTGTGATTCTACAAAGGGAAGAAATGAGCCCCGGTTTGAGGCTTGCAGATCTATTGGTGAGATGGGGAGAAGAATACTCTTTTATCCACAGAAAAAACAGTTGAGGGGGGTTCCTTCTTGTACTGGTCTGATAGGACTGCCACAATAAAATACCACAGACTGAGTGGCTTTAACAGCAGAAATTTATTTCTCAGAGTTCTGGAGGTTGAAAGTCCAAGATCAGGGAGCCTCCAATGTCTTTGTTTTTCCTAGAGCCTCTCACCTTGACTTTCAGGTGACTGTATTTTCACTGTGTCCTCACATGGCTGTTTCTCTGTGCACATCCCTCCCCAGCCCCCTGGCTTCTCTTCTTCTTCTAAGGATACCAGACCTATTGGATTAGGGCTCTACCCTTATGACCTCATTTAACCTTATCTCTTTAAAGGTTTTAGCTCCAAATTGACACAATGGAGGTTAGGACTTCAACATATGATTTTGGGCAGGGGGCAATTCAGTCCATAACACTTCACTTTTGGCAGTTGGAGTCTTCCATATATATATATATGTACATATATGTACATTTTACACTTCCAAGATCAGAACTTTAGAGGGCTCTTGATACTTGTTATATTGGATTCATGTTCTTCCTATTAATGTAATTTTTACTTCATAATTTCTGAATTTATATCTTTGATCATATTAGACATCATTTCAGTTATTCAAAAGTGATTTTTATTTTTCTCACCTTCATTATGGTGCAATACATATCCAGGACATAACTAACTTTAAAAAAGAAAACCAAAATGTCCAGAGAACTAATTATATTTTTCATACGACACCATTTTGATATTGATGTAGTAACCTTTTCTTCTTTCACTGAGTGTGGTACTCAGAAAGCCTGTCCAGTTCTTATTGGTGTAATTACACACACGGAAAATCTTACCTTTTAGTATTAAAATAGAGGAATACTATCATACATTCTGAACAGCTAGGATGCATTTCAAATTGATAAGAGAAATATTCTTACATATTTCTTTTCCTTGAAAATATATGACATATATCTCAAACTGGTAGTTAAGCAACCAAACTCCATATACAAATTTGTTTTGTTTCTTGCATTTTTTTGTTTTGTTTTTGTTTCTAATGACATAGAATGCTTTTCAACATAGTAAGCATTATTTCCTTCCACTTCTCCACATCACTTGCCTACCTATAGAGACATATGATGCTTACATTCTCTGATTTAAAAGATAGAAAATATATGATATAGAAATATTTACAAAACATCATTTTTTTTTCCCCCTACTATTAGGGACTCAGAAACATCAGGGTGGATGATTGGGGATGAGCAATTTTAGGTGAAAACTAATTTTTATAAATACTTTCCATTTTCTAATGTGAATAGATAAATTATCATTTGCATATTTTAAGTAATTATATACAAAATCATGGCCTACTAAGATCTGGCCTAGATGATGTATTTTACTAAATAATAAATAATATGCTTTGCCAGAAATTCAAATTTAGAAGACTTCATATTAAAATTCATGTCATAATCTAAAGGCCAGAAAAATGAAATTATTGTCTGCATTCCCACAATCAGTATAGCAGAGTGTTGATGTTCCCTGTGGTCAGTCACATGTTCTTTTATTCACACAGGCCCAGCGCATCCCTATGGTTTTATAACCTTCTCAGTTTCTCACTCCTTTTATTTGTGTGATGGTCCTGGTCCCAACAGCTTTTGAGTATGTGACTACTACTTTATGTTCTTACTTAACTTGATGACAAATGAAAAGAATCAAATTAAACAAGATTTAGCAATACAAAAGGAGTTTATTGGCTCAAATAACTAAAAAGTCCAAGGATGAAGCTCTCTTAAGGCACAAATCTGGGGACCCAAATAGTTTTGTTATGGCTTTGATTTCTTCATTAGGTTCTGCTTTTCTCTTTGACTTAATTCTTAGTTTAAACATGACTTAAACTAAATTGTTTGTATAGGTAGAAGTTTTAGAGCCAAGAAGGCACTTCTTGCTAATATCTTCAACAAACATCAGGGTTAACCTTCATCGGCTTAGACGAAGTCATTGTTTGCTTTCTTAATGAATATTGTGACTAGCGCTAGGAGTTATCCAATTAGGTTTTGGTCATGTGCCCAACCTAGATTTCATACTGCACTGGGACAATATATACTGATGGGGAGCTTGGCATGTAGAGATTCAGATCAGACAGAACTAATTGCAGATATTCCCCAATTGCTTGCTTCCCAGCATTCACATTTTTTATTCAATACAGAACAATTTTAAAACACCTATACCTAACTTGGTGCAGCGATTTTTCCCATCAATTTTCTCTCAATCTACTCCTTGGGATGGTTACCAAAGGCAAGTATCTAAAAGCTTTCAATCTGTATTCCAGCATAGGTGCTGGGCTCTAAGTGGCTTCTATCTGGGTTTTCACATCTAAAACAATATGGTTAATCTACCCCTACCTCAGAGTGAAACTCAATTAACTGCTTATTTTTTTGTGGTGGACTTAATTTTTACCATTTTTAGACAGTTTGTGTAAATCTGAAGATACTGGGGAGGTATCCATGGCCAAATTCTGTCTCTGTCTTGGAACTTATTCTCTTTTGTTTTCAGCTTCCTTCCTTTAGTGTAGGGCTTGGAATGGGACTTTTAAGCAATAAAATGTACATGACTATCACACTGTCAGATATCTGAAAATGATGAAAACTGGGTGTATTATTCTGTTCTCATGCTGCTAATAAAGACATACCCAAGACTGGATAATTTATAAAGAAAAGAAGTTTAATTGACTCACAGTTTCACATGGCTGGGGAGGCCTCACAATCATGGCTGAAGGTGAAAGAGAAGCAAAGTCACATCTTACATGGTGGCAGACAAGACAGCTTGTATAGAACTCCCCTTTATAAAACTATCAGGTCTTGTGAGGCTTATTCACTGTCATGAGAACAGCATGGGAAACATCTGCCCCCCCATGATTTACTTACCTCCCACTGAGTCCCTCTCATGACACATGGGAATTATGGGAGCTACAATTTAAGATGAGATTTGGGTGGGGACACAGCCAAACCATATCCCTGGGGGAAAATTCTTTTCTCTGTGTTAAGGGGTGTGTGTGTGTGTGTGTGTGTGTGTGTGTGTGTGTTTGTTTTCCAATGTTCTGTTCAGATCAGATTCTATCTCATTTGAAGGAATTTACTTAAAATCATGAGTAATCAACTGATTTACATATCCTTTTATTTTTATATTAATTCTCTTAAAGTTCCAGCAAAAATAAACACTTGGCATGAGTCACGGTATCCAACAACTAAAAATTTATCATGTGAAAATCACTGGCTCCTTATAACCTGAGGTATATCATCCACCATCTCAGTCTCTGTAATTGCACATTTGAGGATATTTCATTTGCAAAACCCTTTTCTTCAATATTTGTGATACTATATGTGAATCATTGTTTCTATTTGACCGGTTTTTAAAATTTTCACCAATTTGATACTGGAGATTCATTGCACAATGCTTAATTGATAACTTTTAATTTTTCTTTCCTATTTGGCACATAAAATATTGCAAGGTTACTTCTCACAAATGATAGCATTTAAAAATTGATAGTATTGTAGCAATCAAAACTCTTGCAGTTGGCAAAAACAACTAAGTATTAGCCTGATAAGGGAATGTATTATCTACATACTAAAAAGTATATTGGAAATAGTTGTTTTTAAATACTCAATGTACATAATTGGAGATCTTTTGCATTTCTTTCTTTTTTTTTTGAAACAGAGTCTCACTCTGTTGCTAGGCTGGAGTGCAGTAGCTTGATCTCAGCTCAATGCAACCACAGTCTCCTGGGTTCAAGTGATTCTCCCGTCTCAGCTTCCTGAGTAGCAGGGACTACAGGTGGCGCCACCATGCCCAGCTAATTTTTTTGTATTTTAATAGAATCAGGTTTTCACCATGTTGGCACCATCTTGGCCAAGATGGTCTCGATCTCCTGACCTTGTGATCCACCCGCGGCAGCCTCCCAAAGTGCTGGGATTACAAGCATGAGCCACCACTCCTGGCCTTACCTTTGAATTCTCAGCTCTACTTTCTTCTGTAATTGTGTCATTATAAATCAAATTTTCTTCAAAAGTGGTGAAGATGGCCACCTTTTGTTGCCTCCATAGCTTTACCCATTAGAAATGAATCTCCTTTGCCTGCCTCAGGTCATGGGCTCCTCACTGTGTCCCTCCACAGTATAAAATTAGATGAGATATACTGGATGGACAGACCTGCTTATGGAGCTCACCTACAGTGCTGGGTGATGAGATAAGTCTCATTCAAATCCTTAGAATGAAATCAGGAAGGGTTCCCAAATAGTAAACAAGAAAGGTATACAGTTGTCTACCATAGTCTACAAAAAATGTTTTCTCTCAAGAACAAAATTACATGGCAAATTGTCACAAAAAGAGATCACCAAACTCAAGTTAGTTTATGAAGGTATTTTGGACAATGATTACCTGATGCCTTATACTTGCTTAAAAAAAAAAAAGTGAAATTATCTGATTCGACTGATAAAAGCAAGACTGGCTAAGAAAAGAATAGCTACATATATGATGCAAGTTAAATTATGACAGAAGCAATTAAATGAACATTTCTCATTTTCTTTCACAAAAGTACTTATTTATGGATTAAAGTCAGTTGCATTTTAAAAATATGCCCTTTCATTCCTTCTGCCACATCACTCACTCCAATCTGAGGTCCTTTTGTTACTAAGAGTTTTAATGCTGGTTTCAAGTATAGGGAAGAAAAAATTACTCCACTGCCTTCTTAGGGTCTCCAGTTGGATGTAAGCATTAAACTGACATAAGATAGATTCATGGGATAAATGCATACGCACTTTATAAATTTTACATTGACATGGGAGTCCCCACAAAAGAATCAAGACCCAAAGGAGCAGTTAATAGTTGAGTTTAGACCAGGCACGGTGGCTCACGCCTGTAATCCCAGCATTTTGGGAGGCCGAGGTGGGCGAATCACGAAGTCAGGACATCGAGACCAGTCTGGCGAACATATTGAAATCCCATCTCTACTGAAACTACAAAAAATTAGCCGAGCGTGGTGGTGGGCACCTGTAGTCCCAGCTACTCGGAGGCTGAGGCAGGAGAATGGCGTGAACCCAGGAGGCGGAGCTTGCAGTGAGCTGAGCTCACGCCACTGCACTCCAGTCTGGGTGATAGAGTGAGGCTCCATCTCAAAAAAAAGAAAAAGAAAAAAAAAAAAAAAAAGTTGAGTTTGTATACTGAATTGAACAAAAAGTGGTAAATTATGAAAATGTGACAAGACAAAGGGACTTGAGATATGGCAGTTAATGGTGGAAAAGTAACAAGGAAGGTCAGAGTTAGTTTACAAGGTTTACAGATTTCTCTCAGTCTGTATGGCCATTCCTGATCGTAAGAATGCTATTCTCCTTCTGGTATAAGAACGACAGCTTCCATAGAGTGGCTTTATTTCCCTCTTTCAGGATGAAAAAGGGGAAGTCAGAGTGTCCTTCTTGCACTTTCTGTTTTTCACATGCCTTAGCTCAAAATAATACTTATGCCAAAGTGGCATATTTTAGGTGGCATGTTCTGCCACGCTTCACAAGACATTAGTGATCTTTGTTGTTGTTGTTGTTGTTGACTACCAACTGAGACTGACTAGTTTTATTAAAAATAGATTAGCATTCACTAACATCAGGAAAGAGCTTAAGGTAAGATAAATATATTAAGCATCAAATATAAAACATGGGAAAATATTTGACAAAGCTTAGGATACTATTCAAGCCTTTTCAACAGTGTGAAAATACAGATTAGGAAATTGCTTTTGAAGTGTCTTGTAATGGTTGAATTAGTTCAGGAAGAGTACTCTGCTATTAGCTGTAGTGGTTTTTGACCTCAATACACTGCTCCTCTAATAAAGGCCCATGTAAGTCAACAGTACAAATGAATTTAAAGCACAAGGTGTGACAGATGTCTAACTAATGCCAGTGGTTTTCAAATACTGCTACACATTTGAATCTTCTGTGCCCAGGTCCAATTTAGGGAGATTCCTATTCAATTGATCAGGGGTATTTAAAGCTCTTCTGGTAATTTTAATATAGACACAGGGATAGATACACTAGTTTCAGTGAACATGGTTAAGATATCCACATTTGCCAGTAACAGTGATGTCACTTTAGAAATAGAGACAGTAGAAGTTTGAGTAAGCAAACAATGTGCTTACTAGGTAAGTGTAGTTACCTAATTTGCACTTATTTCACATTTCACAATTACTTGCATTAAAACCCACAAGAAATCTTTCTGGTAATACAGTGCTGAATAATTGTATAGTTATTTTACAGAATCAATTTATTTTTAGTCAGAAGAACTGTTGAAAAGATACCACTTTCTTGTTAAGGTGTGTGAGAGGGTGGGGGGCTGAATTCAGAGTGCATACTCTTCAATAAGTCAGTTCCTTCTTTAAAAAGAAATGTACTGAACACTAGGTAAGCATGATTATAGACACTAACCTAAAAATTAGAGGTACATGGGTAAGACAAATAAAAATCCTGTTCTTATTAATTTTGAATTGTTATAGTATATATAGCTTTATCCTCCAAAACCGTGAACACATTTTCTTTTTACTTTTCTTATAGCACAAAACAAATGCCGGCTATATTTGAATCTGAAATAAATTCCTTTGATTTGGGGGCCACTGAGCAAAATGTCCTACTGCCTTAAAACGACTAAAAGAAAGTAACATATGAGGTTAGCAAAGTAAACAGAAAGAACCTAAAGATTATTTGGAATGAAAAAGGGACGTAACTATACAGATGCAAATTATATTTTTTCAATAATAAGAGAAAATCATGGGCAATATTTGCCAATAAATTTAAAGATGAAAAGTAGATAAATTCTCAATAAAATATAAATGATTAAGTATTAAAAATAAAATCGTAAATAGTTCAAAACCATTGAAGGAATCAAGTTGTTAATTATAAATATCTTCCCAAGCACCAAAAACTAAACAGGCAAATCAAAAAACCACCAGACCCAGTTCATTTTAAAAGTCAAACAAAATGTTCATGGAAATGAAAAAATAATAGACCAATATCATTTATGAATGTGGATGCAAAAATAAAAAATATTAGGACATAGAAGCCACCAACATATAAAAGTAGACAAAAGTAGGTTTACACCAGAAGTGCTAAAATAATTTAAGATTAAACAGTCAACATAATTTATTCATTACATTAATATACTAAAAGTGAAAAATATTATTATAGTAGTAGATACAACAAAAGAGTATTCAATAGAATCGGTTATCTATATATGTTTCAAAAATTCTTAGAAAACTATGAAAAGTCAGACAATGTCAACTGTTAGAAGAAATAGAACAATGGAAGCTCATAATAAATTTTGCGTGAGTTGAAAATTTGTATAACCATTTTAGAAAAACATGGATTATCATGAAGATTTATAAAGTATGACCCAACAATTTCATTCCTAGAAATATACGAGATATCAGTGGTTTTTTACACTTGAAAGTGCATCAGATTCACCTGGACAGGTTGTTAAAAACTGTACCCCACTGCCCCCAGAGTTTGATTCAGCAGGTCTGGAGTGAGTCTGAAGAATTTGCCTATTTAACAAGTTCCCAAGTGATACTGCTGGCCATAGGACAAACTTTGAGTACCATTACTATGAAGATACACTTGCATTTGTGCAACTACAGACATATGAAAAACTAGAAACAAACAAAAAACAATTCCATGAGGAGCGGAGTAGATACATAAAATCCAATGGAATCTAGTACTAGTGATGATGAAGGGTCTACAGCTCATACAACAACTTGGATGAATTTCTGATCTGAAAAAGGAAGTCGCAGAAGAATACATACAAAAACCAATTAGTGTAATTGTCAAATCGTGTAAAACACAAACATATTATATAGTGATATGCAGTTTTTTGATAAAACTATTCAAAAAAGCAAATGGAAAATATACACACAATTGAGTAGTGTTCACCTCTGCTGGGAAATGAAAGATCTAATTGGAGCAGAGCACACTGGGTTTTAAAGGATCCATTTTAAGATGAATGGTATGAAAGCAGGTATTTCTTTTTCCTTTTTTTTGGTAATACATTTTAACTCTCCTGTGTGTTATAAACTAATAAATATATTGAATGTTCTATAATAAAGGAGTAATCCCTAATTAGTACTAACCTTAATTCAGACTGCTAATCTCTACTTTCACTATCTTTAATAGCTGCTTTTATAAAACTGTCTACATAGTTCTCCACCCTAAAACAATTCTAGGAAGAGACGATTCTTCTTTATCTCATAAACGTTAGAGGATCCTTTGTGTTTTAGTCTTTAGCTCTACATTTTGTAAAATGATGATAAGTTGTTACTGCCAGCTAGATAGGCTATTTCTCTGTGACCTTCCTTAGAAACTACTCTTTCAGCCAGATATGTCCAATCACCTGCTTCATTCAGTTATGAATAATTGTATAGAAATTCAAAGCAGTAATATTTTGAACCTGGATTTAAAGTTACCTAGTCCAGTCAAATATTTGTTGCATGAAATTCCCTTTCAATGACACAAATAAATGGCTTCCTAATCTCAGACTGACATTTTATCATCATAGGAAATTGAGTAACTAATGAAAGCATTTTTAAAAAATCATTGCAAAACTAAAGTGAAAATCAAAATGTCTGGAAGAAAAATTTCCCAGACTTCTAAACTTCAAATATTAATACAGGCTTTGGAAGCAGAAAGAATAAGGCTGAATTCCAAATTACGTGAAAGTTTTTCAAGTACTTGTAAGTAGTTTTTATTTTTCCCCTAAATATTCTCCCCTCCAATAGGAACATCTTCAGCTCTTTTCTTCTAACAGTCTCCTTTGGACACACTCAAATTTATCTCTAAGACTATGACAGCACTTAAACCCAAATACCACCTATCATTATCACAATATAACATTTATTAATATGTGCTATCATAATTTTAATTCATTTTCGCAGAAGTATGGCATTGCTAACGTGTGTTGAGGTTCTGTCACGCCAGTGTTCTTCAGTCTAATGAGCCTCTGTTAATACACAATGTTCACCTTTAGGCATAACCAACAGGCTGTGTAAAAGTTTTGTTGTAATTTTTTTCTGTATGTTAAGGTTTAAATTAACTTTTATCTCATCATCATTTACATTGTTAATCTACTGTGTTAGGATATTTTTGGATCTCAGATATGACATCCAACATATCATTACCCCCACAAGTTTTCTATAACCCACACAAGTCACTAACCTATTTTCAATATCTTCATCAAAAGACATTGAAAAAAATTGAATTAAGATCTGGAACAAAACCTTAAACAATTTCCTTCAGGTTAATATTGTTACATTAGTGAACATTTTCTGGTAAGGTTGTTTAAGTAGTTACCATTAATGAAATGTTCTTAGTCTAAATTTCATCATGTTTTCCACTAATTTGTTATGAAAGATTTCAAGTGCATTATATCTATAAAGCCCTTTTGATTTACCAGTCTCAAAATCCTTTCAAAAAGTACATAAGGATAGTCTGATATATTTCATTTTCATTTCAATGAACATTCAATGGCTTTTCCTAATTATCTCTGACATTCTTAATGTCCACAAAGCATCTGTGAGCTAATCTGCATAAAAATTTTGCATCAGATCAGTAACAACTTCATATGTCTTTGGTATCCCCTTCTCTGGGATGAATATTTTATTTCTGTTTTCATTGCTTCAGTACCCCTTTCGTTATTTTCCTGGTAGGAGAATCACATTATTTTGTGACAGAATCCATAGAATGTCTTCTCAGTGGAATTATTCTGAAAATGGTCTTGTGACTCTGGCCGGAGTGATTGGCTTAAGAATGGATAGATCACCAAACCTGGCTCAATACCAAAACTTTTTTGTTGAAAATATTATCCCTTTCTCTTGATGTAACTTAGGTGAGAGCATGTACTTCCCTATTCGGGTCACTGAGGTTAAAATAATGGTGATTGTGTTGTTCAGGAGGACAATACTGATTATAAGCAGATGTCTATATAGAAATAAGCAGGGCTGAGAAATGGAGAAACAGGCCTCTGATGTCATTATTTGTGTCCCCATATTTCTTAAATCAGCTGCATATTTAAGTTTCTCAATGGTGTGAAGCAACAAATTCTAAAGTTAAGAGTCAAATAATGTATTCTCAAATCTATCCAAAACTGTTTTAGGTGCTATAGTGACTGAAGACATCCTTAACAAATAATAGAGTTTTGCTTTTGAAAATCAGCATTTATCTACTTCCTCAATGTATAGGCAAGTCTTCTGATTTCTCATAGATACTGTTTTGTATGTTGGCTCAAAAATAAAGTGAAACATTGAGAAATTTGCGTATGTTAGTGGACATTTCACTTCTTTCATATTTCCTACTGTGCTAAAATTATCTTTGTCTCTTTCATTACTCTCCTGCTTCCTTTCCTCTATACTCACCAAAATGTGTTTAATAATTTTAGGGCACATTCACAGATAATTGACTTTGATTTCCCCAGTTTTTAGAGGAAATGTATTTAAAACAGTTTTAAAAAAATACTATTTGCATTTTTAAAGTAATCTTTAAAAAAGTTTTATATATTTTTTCTACCACCATACAAAGGCATTAAAATAAAATTAACATGTCTGTTGTGTGATATGTGATCAGAAAACATATTTATATGTTACTTCACATTATCAATCACCATAATTTATTTTTAATATGCGGTCATTTGATTTGTCTTTCTCACATGAACACTGAGAAAATACACCACAATTTGAAGACATAAGGTCTCCCTCTAGGCTTTCTTTGATTGAGGCTGCTTCCTGCAGTACCCAAGATCGTTTTGAAAAAATTGAGCTTCTAGAGGATTCTAATGAGAACACCATTTGGAAAATGAACCAATGAGCTGCTGCAATTTAGAGGGTGCTATAAGTCTGACGATGTTACTAGGAGAGGTACAAAATTCTTGAATTAATCTCAGTGGACTAATTATGGTCACTTAAGTGTCAGTGTTGTTAACTTTTTTCATTGCAATGGAAAGAGCTAACTCCTTGCTTTTCTAGGCCAGCAGAACACCCACCATAGCAGGAGGTGGCATTCATTTGAAATAATGTGCTGTAGGGAGAGCCTTTATGAACTAGATGTGCAGAAACTTGAATATTATTTTGATTAATTGGTTAATTGAAGTGCTGCTACTATTGTCTTTAAAATTAGAATGAAAGTAATCGTTATAGTGTTGTCAGCTAAAAAGTGGCTGGACTCCAACCGTGAAGTTTATAGAATTCTGTATTTTTAACTGTAAAATATTGTCCACCGGCAGGGAAGACAGTTTACCTTAATAAGGTAATAAATATTTTTGAGGAAATATTTCTGTATCTTATAATACTACCTGATATTAAAACCCAAAGAACATCCTAATAAAATAGTGAGCAAATGATGAATCTTTATTTTATTTCAAAGGATATTTGGGAGTTTTGTGTTTTAAACAGTATTCATGACTACCTTCTTTTTTGGCTGATGCTAGGCTGTGGAGTACACAAACTAAAATGACACCAATAATTAGAATAAAATTGCATTGTGAAACTAACTAAAACACTCCACTGCTATTATTCATTTTCGTATTTCTTTCTTCATATAAATGCAATAAGGGCCATAATTGATAGGGAAACAAATCAATAGGTTATATGTCATAATAAAAAGATAACATAAGGAATTTTGACAAAACTAACAGTGAAATGTGATTTTTCTTTAGATATAAAAAGAGAAAGAAAGCACACTNAAACTAACAGTGAAATGTGATTTTTCTTTAGATATAAAAAGAGAAAGAAAGCACACTACATCTCACAAAACAATTTTCATTTTGATTTCACATTCACATCCTCCACCTACAAAATGTTGAAATCACAACTACGTTACCATATAAAAATAAATTTTATAAGTTCACATAAATCATTTGGAAATGTGCATCCCTATGCAAACTTGTCATTATAATTTTGTATAAAATATTACCTCTTTCAAAGCATATTCGATGAAGTGGTCATGTTCTAATATTCTATTAACCAGAACACTTTAATCCCAATTTTTTTTTTAAACGACTTTAATTAAATAAAGGAGGAGTCTGGAATCACAAAACAATCTTTGCTTTGTTACTCAAAATTACTGCCTCAGAGTCCTCTAATTTTAAACTAGATTAGAATAATCAGATTTCTATAGAGTGCCTTTTCGGTCATTCATCATTCTTGAGTATAATGGAAAAAAATGTCTGTAATTATAATCAGTTAGATCATAAAAATCCTGATATCAAAAGAACAACACTTTAAAGAATTCTTTATACAAAATCTTAAAGTGTATTTTTGACTACTTGGTCCATGTATAATGAGGCCGATGAGTTAGTTTTCCTTCCAAATTTCAAGACTGGGATTACTAAAAAAGAGAGAAAATTGATGGCCCTTAGAGATTCACTCAGCAACTACTATAACTACTGTGAAATCAATCAACCAATTAATCATAACTCTGAATAAAATATAAGAAATGCTCTCAAAATAATAACTATCTCTAAAGTTATTTAGAGACATATGTGAAACACATATAATATGGATTGTATGCATCCATATGTATCTTATACACATACAATATTCATGTATACATGTATATATAAAGATATATACATGAATAATAAAATTTTAAAGTTAAGTAATAGAAACATAAAATTTAGGATAGGAGAGAAACAGGATTATAAGAAAGGGGAACACAGGGATCTTCAAAGGCTTTGTCAATGAACTCTTTCTAAGTGGAGTGGTGGGTTCAGGTCACTATCTTATACTTTATAAATTGCTTTGGGTGAACAATCTATATTAGAGAAGGTAATTATAAAGTAACTAGATTTATAGGCTTAATAGCAGTATATAAACAGCTTCTACTGTTAGGCACTCTGAAATAATTTAAAAATTTTTAAATTTCAAAGACCAAAGCAGCTAATATTTTCTCATTTACATGTCTGTTCATTGTAAACTAGTCTACGGTAACTGGTAGAATCATAATAGAGCAAGTCAAAACAAGTGAGCACATTTCAATCCTTTGTTTATTTCACGTCCACTCACATTGCTACTACTAAAGAAAATCTCTATGCTAAGATGAAAGTCACTATGGCTGCACTGTATGCTTTGCCTGTTGTAGGAGTAGGACCTCAAAGCCACTGGAGAAAAAGCACAGATGTATATTAAACATCTACTATAGGGAAGAAATGAAGAATCAGGACAAATAAATTAATCTACCACATTACTAAAGAAAAAATTCGTGTTTTGGAAGTTACCAGAAAAAAAAAAAAAGTGGAAGTATTAAGAGAAGAGTTGTTTAATTAGATTTCCAATTATTCCAGTATAACTTTACATGCAAACAGGGATATTTGTTAAAATAATAAAAATATAATTTATAATGTAAAAACTGTAATATTTTTACCATTACAACTTATGGGAAAATATTATAAAACTAGAATTATAATATACCAAAACATATACAACATACAGAATATGTATGCTTTATATAATTATATATGTATATGTTTATTAAGCACATAAATAGAATAAGAAAATGTAATCCAGGTAACAAAAGATAAAACAGAAAATAAAAAAATGAAAAAAAAATTAAACATCTAACGTTTAAAAACATTAGATGATATAGTAAGTGTAAATATAACACCAATTTCAATTAAAAATGAATTAAACTATAATTCAAAGTACAGAAATGCTATTTGTAAAAACATAATATATAATATATTGTCTACATTTAAAATAAAATAAGACAGAGTTTGAAAGCAGAAGTTAAAAAAATTCAAGACAAATAATCAAAATAAATCATTATTATGTTAATAGTCAAAATTAAAACGAAAAAATAGAAAGAATGTATTCTTTTTTTTTTTTAATTAATTTATTATTATACTTTAAGTTGTAGGGTACATGTGCATAACGTGCAGGTTTGTTACATATGTATACTTGTGCCATGTTGGTGTGCTGCACCCATTAACTCGTCATTTACATCAGGTATAACTCCCAATGCAATCCCTCCCCCCTTCCTCCTCCCCCCTCCCCATGATAGGCCCCGGTGTGTGATGTTCCCCTTCCTGAGTCCAAGTGATCTCATTGTTCAGTTCCCACCTATGAGTGAGAACATGCGGTGTTTGGTTTTCAGTTCTTGTGATAGTTTGCTAAGAATGATGGTTTCCAGCTGCATCCATGTCCCTACAAAGGACATAAACTCATCCTTTTTTATGGCTGCATAGTATTCCATGGTGTATATGTGCCACATTTTCTTAATCCAATCTGTCACTGATGGACATTTGGGTTGATTCCAAGTCTTTGCTATTGTGAATAGTGCTGCAATAAACATATGTGTGCATGTGTCTTTATAGCAGCATAATTTATAATCCTTTGGGTATATCCCCAGTAATGGGATGGCTGGGTCATATGGTACATCTAGTTCTAGATCCTTGAGGAATCGCCATACTGTTTTCCATAATGGTTGAACTAGTTTACAATCCCACCAACAGTGTAAAAGCGTTCCTATTTCTCCACATCCTCTCCAGCACCTGTTGTTTCCTGACTTTTTAATGATTGCCATTCTAACTGGTGTGAGATGGTATCTCATTGTGGTTTTGATTTGCATTTCTCTGATGGCCAGTGATGATGAGCATTTTTTCATGTGTCTGTTGGCTGTATGCATGTCTTCTTTTGAGAAATGTCTGTTCATATCCTTTGCCCACTTTTTGATGGGGTTGTTTGTTTTTTTCTTGTAAATTTGTTGGAGTTCTTTGTAGGTTCTGGATATTAGCCCTTTGTCAGATGAGTAGATTGCAAAAATTTTCTCCCATTCTGTAGGTTGCCTGTTCACTCTGATGGTAGTTTCTTTTGCTGTGCAGAAGGTCTTTAGTTTAATGAGATCCCATTTGTCAATTTTGGCTTTTGCTGCCGTTGCTTTTGGTGTTTTAGACATGAAGTCTTTGCCCATGCCTATGTCCTGAATGGTACTACCTAGGTTTTCCTCTAGGATTTTTATGGTATTAGGTCTAACATTTAAGTCTCTAATCCATCTTGAATTAATTTTCATATAAGGAGTAAGGAAAGGATCCAGTTTCAGCTTTCTACTTATGGCTAGCCAATTTTCCCAGCACCATTTATTAAATAGGGAATCCTTTCCCCATTTCTTGTTTTTCTCAGGTTTGTCAAAGATCAGATGGCTGTAGATGTGTGGTATTATTTCTGAGGACTCTGTTCTGTTCCATTGGTCTATATCTCTGTTTTGGTACCAGTACCATGCTGTTTTGGTTACTGTAGCCTTGTAGTATAGTTTGAAGTCAGGTAGCGTGATGCCTCCAGCTTTGTTCTTTTGACTTAGCATTGTCTTGGAGATGCGGGCTCTTTTTTGGTTCCATATGAACTTTAAAGCAGTTTTTTTCCAATTCTGTGAAGAAACTCATTGGTAGCTTGATGGGAATGGCATTGAATCTATAAATTACCTTGGGCAGTATGGCCATTTTCACGATATTGATTCTTCCTATCCATGAGCATGGTATGTTCTTCCATTTGTTTGTGTCCTCTTTTATTTCACTGAGCAGTGGCTTGTAGTTCTCCTTGAAGAGGTCCTTTTCATCCCTTGTAAGTTGGATTCCTAGGTATTTGATTCTCTTTGAAGCAATTGTGAGTGGAAGTTCGTTCCTGATTTGGCTCTCTGTTTGTCTGTTACTGGTGTATAAGAATGCTTGTGATTTTTGCACATTAATTTTGTATCCTGAGACTTTGCTGAAGTTGCTTATCAGCTTAAGGAGATTTTGGGCTGAGACAATGGGGTTTTCTAAATATACAATCATGTCATCTGCCAACAGGGACAATTTGACTTCTTCTTTTCCTAACTGAATACCCTTGATTTCTTTCTCTTGCCTGATTGCCCTAGCCAGAACTTCCAACACTATGTTGAATAGGAGTGGTGAGAGAGGGCATCCCTGTCTTGTGCCAGTTTTCAAAGGGAATTTTTCCAGTTTTTGCCCATTCAGTATGATATTGGCTGTGGGTTTGTCATAAATAGCTCTTATTATTTTGAGGTACGTTCCATCAATACCGAATTTATTGAGCATTTTTAGCATGAAGGGCTGTTGAATTTTGTCAAAAGCCTTTTCTGCATCTATTGAGATAATCATGTGGTTCTTGTCTTTGGTTCTGTTTATATGCTGGATTATGTTTATTGATTTGCGAATGTTNGGATGATGTTGGCCTCATAAAATGAGTTAGGGAGGATTCCCTCTTTTTCTATTGATTGGAATAGTTTCAGAAGGAATGGTACCAACTCCTCCTTGTACCTCTGGTAGAATTCAGCTGTGAATCCATTTGGTCCTGGACTTTTTTTGGTTGGTAGGCTATTAATTATTGCCTCAATTTCAGAGCCTGCTATTGGTCTATTCAGGGATTCAACTTCTTCCTGGTTTAGTCTTGGAAGAGTGTAAGTGTCCAGGAAATTATCCATTTCTTCTAGATTTTCTAGTTTATTTGCGTAGAGGTGTTTATAGTATTCTCTGATGGTAGTCTGTATTTCTGTGGGGTCGGTGGTGATATCCCCTTTATCATTTTTAATTGCATCGATTTGATTCTTCTCTCTTTTCTTCTTTATTAGTCTTGCTAGTGGTCTGTCAATTTTGTTGATCTTTTCAAAAAACCAACTCCTGGATTCATTGATTTTTTGGAGGGTTTTTTTGTGTCTCTATCTCCTTCAGTTCTGCTCTGATCTTAGTGATTTCTTGCCTTCTGCTAGCTTTCGAATGTGTTTGCTCTTGCTTCTCTAGTTCTTTTAATTGCGATGTTAGAGTGTCAATTTTTGATCTTTCCTGCTTTCTCTTGTGGGCATTTAGTGCTATAAATTTCCCTCTACACACTGCTTTAAATGTGTCCCAGAGATTCTGGTATGTTGTATCTTTGTTCTCGTTGGTTTCAAAGAACATCTTTATTTCTGCCTTCATTTCGTTATGTACCCAATAGTCATTCAGGAGCAGGTTGTTCAGTTTCTATGTAGTTGAGCGGTTTTGATTGAGTTTCTTAGTCCTGAGTTCTAGTTTGATTGCACTGTGTTCTGAGAGACAGTTTGTTATAATTTCTGTTCTTGTACATTTGCTGAGGAGTGATTTACTTCCAATTATGTGGTCAATTTTGGAGTAAGTACGATGTGGTGCTGAGAAGAATGTATATTCTGTTGATTTGGGGTGGAGAGTTCTATAGATGTCTATTAGGTCTGCTTGCTGCAGAGATGAGTTCAATTCCTGGATATCCTTGTTAACTTTCTGTCTCGTTGATCTGTCTAATGTTGACAGTGGAGTGTTGAAGTCTCCCATTATTATTGTATGGGAGTCTAAGTCTCTTTGTAAGTCTCTAAGGACTTGCTTTATGAATCTGGGTGCTCCTGTATTGGGTGCATATATATTTAGGATAGTTAGCTCTTCCTGTTGAATTGATCCCTTTACCATTATGTAATGGCCTTCTTTGTCTCTTTTGATCTTTGATGGTTTAAAGTCTGTTTTATCAGAGACTAGTATTGCAACCCCCGCTTTTTTTTGTTCTCCATTTGCTTGGTAAATCTTCCTCCATCCCTTTATTTTGAGCCGTGTATGTCTCTGCGTGTGAGATGGGTCTCCTGAATACAGCAGACTGATGGGTCTTGACTCTTTATCCAGTTTGCCAGTCTGTGTCTTTTAATTGGAGCATTTAGTCCATTTACATTTAAGGTTAATATTGTTACGTGTGAACTTGATCCTGCCATTATGATATTAACTGGTTATTTTGCTCGTTAGTTGATGCAGTTTCTTCCTAGCCTCGATGGTCTTTACATTTTGGCATGTTTTTGCAATGGCTGGTACCAGTTGTTCCTTTCCATGTTTAGTGCTTCCTTCAGGGTCTCTTGTAAGGCAGGCCTAGTGGTGACAAAATCTCTAAGCATTTGCTTATCTGTAAAGGATTTTATTTCTCCTTCACTTATGAAACTGAGTTTGGCTGGATATGAAATTCTGGGTTGAAAATTCTTTTCTTTAAGAATGTTGAATATTGGCCCCCACTCTCTTCTGGCTTGTAGAGTTTCTGCCGAGAGATCTGCTGTTAGTCTGATGGGCTTCCCTTTGTGGGTAACCCGACCTTTCTCTCTGGCTGCCCTTAAGATTTTTTCCTTCATTTCAACTTTGGTGAATCTGGCAATTATGTGTCTTGGAGTTGCTCTTCTCGAGGAGTATCTTTGTGGCGTTCTCTGTATTTCCTGGATTTGAATGTTGGCCTGCCCTACTAGGTTGGGGAAGTTCTCCTGGATGATATCCTGAAGAGTGTTTTCCAACTTGGTTCCATTTTCCCCCTCACTTTCAGGCACCCCAATCAGACGTAGATTTGGTCTTTTTACATAATCCCATACTTCTTGCAGGCTTTGTTCATTTCTTTTTCTTCTTTTTTCTTTTGGTTTCTCTTCTCGCTTCATTTCATTCATTTGATCCTCAATCGCTGATACTCTTTCTTCCAGTTGATCGAGTCGGTTACTGAAGCTTGTGCATTTGTCACGTATTTCTCGTGTCATGGTTTTCATCTCTTTCATTTCGTTTAGGACCTTCTCTGCATTAATTACTCTAGCCATCAATTCTTCCACTTTTTTTTCAAGATTTTTAGTTTCTTTGCGCTGGGTACGTAATTCCTCCTTTAGCTCTGAGAAATTTGATGGACTGAAGCCTTCTTCTCTCATCTCGTCAAAGTCATTCTCCGTCCAGCTTTGATCCGTTGCTGGCGATGAGCTGCGCTCCTTTGCTGGGGGAGATGCACTCTTATTTTTTGAATTTCCAGCTTTTCTGCCCTGCTTTTTCCCCATCTTTGTGGTTTTATCCGCCTCTGGTCTTTGATGATGGTGATGTACTGATGGGGTTTTGGTGTAGGTGTCCTTCCTGTTTGATAGTTTTCCTTCTAACAGTCAGGACCCTCAGCTGTAGATCTGCTGGAGATTGCTTGAGGTCCACTCCAGACCCTGTTTGCCTGGGTATCAGCAGCAGAGGCTGCAGAAGATAGAATATTTCTGAACAGCGAGTGTACCTGTCTGATTCTTGCTTTGGAAGCTTCCTCTCAGGGGTGTACTCCACCCTGTGAGGTGTGGGGTGTCAGACTGCCCCTAGTGGGGGATGTCTCCCAGTTAGGCTACTCAGGGGTCAGGGACCCACTTGAGCAGGCAGTCTGTCCCTTCTCAGATCTCAACCTCCGTGTTGGGAGATCCACTGCTCTCTTCAAAGCTGTCAGACAGAGTCGTTTGCGTCTGCAGAGGTTTCTGCTGGGTTTGTTATTGTTTACTGTGCCCTGACCCCAGAGGTGGAGTCTACAGAGACAGGCAGGTTTCCTTGAGCTGCTGTGAGCTCCACCCAGTTCGAGCTTCCCAGCAGCTTTGTTTACCTACTTAAGCCTCAGCAATGGCGGGCGCCCCTCCCCCAGCCTTGCTGCTGCCTTGCGGGTAGATCACAGACTGCTGTGCTAGCAATGAGGGAGGCTCCGTGGGCGTGGGACCCTCCCGGCCAGGTGTGGGATATGATCTCCTGGTGTGCCTGTTTGCTTAAAGCGCAGTATTGGGGTGAGAGTTACCCAATTTTCCAGGTGTTGAGTGTCTCAGTTCTCCTGGCTAGGAAAAGGGATTCCCTTCCCCCTTGTGCTTCCCAGGTGAGGCAATGCCTCGCCCTGCTTCAGCTCTCGCTGGTCGGGCTGCAGCAGCTGACTAGCACCGATCGTCCGGCACTCCCCAGTGAGATGAACCCAGTACCTCAGTTGAAAATGCCGAAATCACCGGTCTTCTGTGTCGCTCGCGCTGGGAGTTGGAGACTGGAGCTGTTCCTATTCGGCCATCTTGCGACGTTGTCAAGAATGTATTCTTTAAAAATAATTTCTTCATACAAATACAATAAGGGCCATAAATGATAGGGGAACAAATCAATAGGTTATACGTCATAATAAAAAGATAACATAAGAGTTTTGACAAAACTAACAGTGAAATGTGATTTTTCTTTAGATATAAAAAGAGAAAGAATGCACACTACATCTCACAAAACAACTTTCATTTTGATTTCACATTCACATCCTCCACCTACAAAATGCTGAAATCACAACTACATTACCAAATAAAAATAAATTTTATAAATTCACATAAATCATTTGGAAATGTGCATCCCTATGTAAACTTGTCATTATTATTTTGTATAAAATATTACCTCTTTCAAAGCATATTTGATGAAGTGGTCACGTTCTAATATTCTTTTAACCAGAAGACTTTAATCCCAATTACTAAATTGTTCTGTTCATTGTTAACTAGTCTTATGGTAGCTGGTAGAAACAATCCAATCCCAGAGATTAACAAGGTATAATTAACAGCAATTTTCATATGCTTAATAATTTAGCCTTAGCTATACAAAACTACTCTCAGAAATATGGAAAGAAATAAAAAATTTCAAAACATGTAGTTTCTGAATTTAACATATTTATTTTAAAACATGCATTTTAAAATTATTTGTTTGTTGTTTGTGAAACAAAGTAAATAACACATCACATAACATCTATCATCTTAACCATTTTTAAGTGTGCAGTACAGTAGTGTTAACTTATACAGGCATACCCCAGAGAGATTGTAGGCTCAGTTCCAGACTACCACAATAAAGCAAATATTGAAATAAAGTGAGTCACACAAATGTGTTGACTTCCCAGTACACATAAAAGTTATGTTTATACGATACAGAAGTCTAAGAAGTGTGCAATTGCATTGTGCCTAGAAAATGTACATACCTTAATTAAAAATACGTTATTGCTAAAAATTACTAACAATCATCAGAACTTTCAGCAAATCATCATCTTTTGGCAGGTGGAAGGTGTTGCCTTGATGACGATGGTTGCTGACTGATCAATGTGGTGGTTACTAAAGGTTGGAATGGCTGTGACAATTTCTTACAATAAAACAATGAAGTTTGCTGCACTGATTGACGCTTCTTTTTATGAAAGATTTCTATGTAGCATGTGATGATGTTTGATAGCATTTTACCCACAGCAGAATTTTTTTCAAAATTGAAGTCTATGTTCTCAAACTCTGCCACTGCCGTATTAACTAAGTTTCTGTAATATTCTAAATCCTTTGTCATCATTTCAACAATGTTCATAACATCCTTACCAGGAGTAGATTTCATGTCAAGAAACCCTTTTCTTTGTTTATCCATAAAAAGTAGGTTCTTATTTGTTGTAATTTTATCAGAAGATTCCCCAGAATTCCATCACTTCTTTAGGATCCATTTCTAATTCTAGTTATCTTGCTATTTCCACAACATTTGCAGTTACTTCCTCCAGTGAAGTCTTAAACACTCCTCAAAGGCATTCATAAGAGTTGGAATTAACATTTTTCAAACTCCTGTTAATGTTAATATTTTGACCTCTCCCATGAATCACAAATGTTCTTAATGGCACCTAGAATAATAAATTTTTTGCAGAAAAATTTCAATTTGTTTTGCCCAAACTTATCAAAGGAATCACTCTACCTGTGGCCACTATAGCCTTACAAAATGTATCTATTAATAAGAATCGAAAGTGAAAATTACTGGTTGAACCATGGCTGCAGAATGGATGTTGTGTTATCAGGCATGTAAAAAACATTAAGCTCCTTGTACATCTCTGTCAGAGCTCTTAAGTGACCATATACATTGTCAATGAGCATTAATATTTTGAAAAGGATTTTTTTGTGTGAGCAGTGGGTCTCAAAAGTGGGTTTAAGATATTCACTAAATCATTCCCTAAACAGATGTGCTGTCATATAGACTTTGTTGCTCCATTTATTGAGCCCAGGCAGAGTAGATTTAACATAATTCTTAAAGACCCTAGGTTGGAACAGTAAATTAGTATTGGCTTCCACTTAAAGTCACCAGCCACACTAGCCCCTAACAAAACAGTCAGCCTGTCTTTTGAAGCCAGACATTGATTTCTCCTCTCTAGCTATGAAAGTCTTAGATGACATATTTTTCCTATGGAAGACTATTTTGTATACTTTGGAAATCTGTTGTTTCATACAGCCACCTTCATCAATTATCGTAGTTAGATCTTCTGGATTACTTGATGCACCTTCTACATCAGCATTTGCTGTTTCATCTTGCACTTTTCTGTTATAGCTGCTTTCCTTAAACCTCATAAACGAACCTTTGCTAGCTTTGAACTTTTCTTCTGAACCTCTCCCAGCCTTCAATAATTGAAGAGAGTTAGAGTCTTGCTTTGAATTAGGCTTTGACTGATGGGAAATGTTGTGGCTGTTTTGATCTTCTGTCCAAGAAAACTTTCTCTACGTCAGCACTAAAACTAGTTTGCTCTCTTATCACTTTTGTGTTCACTGGGGTAGTACTTTTAATTTCCTTCAAGAACTTTTTCTTTGCATTCACAATTGGCTGTTCCATGCAAGAGACCTAACTCTCAGCTTATCTTAGTTTCCGACATGCTTTCCTCACTAATTAGACGTTTCTAGCTCTTTAGTGAAAAACATGCAGCTCTTCTTTTCACTTAAACATTTAGAGGCCATTGTAGGGTTAGCAAATGGCCTATTTTCAATATTGTTGTGTCTCAGGGAACAGGGAGAACTGAGGAGAGAGAGAGAGATGGGGGGATGGCTGGTTGGTGGAGTAGTCAGAACACACGCAACATTTAGTAAGTTTGCTGTCTTATATACATGCAGCTTGTGGTACCCCCAAAACAATTATGATAGTAGCATCAAAGATCAATGACCAAAGACCACCATAACAGATGATAATAATAATTTAAAAGTTAAAAATATTGTAAGAATTACCAAAATGTTATATAGGGACACAAAATGAGCACATAATGCTGTCTTGATAGCACATAGGGCTATCACGGGTGAAAGGCAAAGGCTTTTTTTCTTTTTTGTAACAATTTGAATGCAGCTGTTGTGGCTTTTCATTTGCTTAGGGTGCTGCAACCTCTTAATTGGTTCCAGAGTTCTCATTAAGACTTTTTGGACTATGTATTCCTGTTAAATCAGTGTCTTTGTAGGGGAAAATTGTCTGGGGATTTTTATTTTATTTTATTTTTTTCTCTGACAGAGTCTCCCTCTGTTGCCCAGGTTGGAGTGCAATGGTGTGACCTCCACCTCCTGGGTTTGAGCAATTCTCCTGCCTCAGCCTCCCAAGTAGCAGGGATTACAGGCGCCCACCACCACACCTGGCTAATTTTTGTATTTTTAATAGAGACGGGGTTTCGCCATGTTGGATAGGCTGGCCTCAAACTCTTGACTTCAAGCAATCTGCCTGCCTTGGCCTCCCAGAGTACTGGGATTACAGTCATGAGTCACCACACCCAGCCTGTCTGGGGATTTTTATTCAACTGTTCTGCTGATGTCACTTGGAATACACGTGACTTTTAAGAACATGTGAAATAATGATAGAAGCTTATTGTCCGTGAGGTCACAAAAGAAAGTTTCAATAAATTTCAAAAAATTTACAAATAGACTGAGTTCTCAGACATTTGTGTGTGTGTGTGTGTGTGTTTATGATGGAATAATAATTAATAGCCTTAAAAAATATTTTGTTTCAAGAAACTAAAAAAAAGCACCCTTAAAAATAACCCATGGTTTACACAAGAAAGTCTCAAAGAAATTTAAAAATTATCAGTGTTATATAAAAATATAAGCACTTGTCAAAATATGTGGAGTTTATTTAAGGTTGTCATCACAAGAACACTTTTAATGTAAAGAAGCACAAGATAGCCTAAATGCAAGCCTATGTGTCCATTTAAGTAGTTAGAAAATAATCACCTGATTAAAACCAAACATAATAATAACAAACTAGTAAAGAACTTAGTAATGAGAACATCAGAACTTAATGAAATATAAAACGATTAAACATATGAGAGAGAAGCAATATAATAAATGAGAGTCAATATAATATGACCATTACTCTTAATGGCAAAAACCACCATTACTTTTGCACCAATCTAATAAAAGGGAGACTAAATATAACAAATATAGAGGTAATTGGCTAAACCTCAAGATAAGCACTTCTGGAACACTTGTACACCCAGCATAGTAGGAAGGAATAATGTGCTGTAACTAGGATAGCATCCTGTCACTTTTTTTGTTTGTTTTATTTTTAGATAGGCTGGATTTAAAATACAATCCTCCATTCTTCAATTTTAGTTTTGGATCTTACTAGCTTGTTACCTGTAGCATGAACTTTAATCTCTCTATGGCTCCATTTTCTCATCTGTAAAATTCTCTCTCTGTTTGTACATGGGCTTCAGAAAGAGACAGAGGAAGGTTGAGTCAATGCCCTTAAGCATTTATGACTAATTGTCAAATGTGGATGCACAGTAAATATTGAATTTTAATTGATTGCTCTGGTGGAAGATACTTTGTTCCTTTAGTGAGAAGAGTGTGTTTGAGCCTTAGATCAGCTACTTGCAAGGTGTATGACTTCAGCAAGTC
This sequence comes from Theropithecus gelada, assembly GCF_003255815.1. NCBI lineage: Eukaryota > Metazoa > Chordata > Mammalia > Primates > Cercopithecidae > Theropithecus > Theropithecus gelada. The sequence goes on from NC_037668.1 coordinate 107,697,670, forward strand.
TGTGAGACTTTCTTTCATAATCCATTAAGTGGCAATATTAATTTCTACATAATAGGGGTTGTTTTAAGGCGATAATGTATATGGAAGTGCTTAATAAGAAATCTCAGTTTTATAATTAGGTTTAATGACTGATTCTTCTTAATCCTCCTTAAGGATCCTTTCTGGGACTTATTGTATGAAAACAAAATAAGAATTCTAAGAAGTTTTTCTGGAGGGGATGTGAATAGTAGCATTATAAAAACTAATAACAAGAAAAATAACTTAGCTAGGCAGATAAATTCTTTAGCATAATTTGTTAAGTTTTAAGTTATTATGTCATTTTATTCTACTTTGAAAGATTATGCTGAAATAAAAACATAATATTGATACTAAAACTGGGTTATTAAAAAGAATAAAACAAGACTAGTGTATAGTACTATTTGTGACACAATTTTCTGAAACGTTAACTATGATAATATCAAATGTATTGATTTGTAGTCCATAATCCAGTTATATAGGTAACAATTTATATCTTTGGAAATTGAGTTTTGTTTGCAAATAAAATCAAGGTTAGGGAATAAAAATTTGATGATGTCGGACAGATTAGATTGAACTTTTCATATACCTTAAAAAATACAAAAGGATTAGAAAAACAATTTGTTTATATGGCACAACTTCAGAACACAAGGCATATAATGCTCGGGAGACTAGAAATTTGATTTACTCAATATTAAAAATATTGAGTAAATATTCACTAAAGAAGTGCTAGCTAAGAGATTTCAGTTTTTAAAAAATTGAAACAATAAAAGTAAAAATGCTTGAGCTTATTGTATAGAAATATATTTTAGTTTTTAGAAGTGGTGAATTTTTCAGCAAGGTCGAAGTTTGCACCAGTTATGTCTCTGCTTCTCTCTGGGGAACTCCATTTACCTGAATCTAAGTATCTCAACACATTCACCTGTGTATGCCTTCAAACCGTCTGAAGTGCCATGGGTGTATTAAGTAGAAGAGTAAACATTGTGTTTTTTATTGCATTGTATATTTTAACGATTTCAATATGTGATTGGAGTTTGTGCTTGCATTACCAGGTAAGGAAGAGTCAGTAAAGCAACACACATTAAGACAGTGAAGTAGGGCCGGGCCGGTGGCTCAAGCCTGTAATCCCAGCACTTTGGGAGGCAGAGGCGGGCGGATCACGAGGTCAGGAGATTGAGACCATCCTGGCTAACACGGTGAAACACCGTCTCTACTGAAAATACAAAAAATTAGCCAGACGTGGTGGCGGATGACTGTAGTCCCAGCTACTCAGGAGGCTGAGGCAGGAGAATGGCGTGAACCCGGGAGGCGGAGCTTGCAGTGAACTGAGATCCGATCCGGCCACTGCACTCCAGCCTGGGCGACAGAGCAAGACTCTGTCTCAAAAAAAAAAAAAAAAAAAAAAAAAAAAAGACAGTGAAGTACTTTATATTCCAAGTTCTGTACTTTTATTCAAGTCATTACACTAACAATATTGACTCGGTTTAAGTAATGAAATGTATTGTAGAATGCATACTGCTTATTTATGTCTAGGCTATAGTTTAACATCTTTTAACCCCAAATTTATTTTAATTCAGAAAGTAATAGCCAAAATATCTCACTTGATTTACCTTACTCCAAAGGAATAATGGCTATGTTGCTCTCGAATCATAGAAACAAGTTAGCTGATTGTTCAAAAGTACATAAAACAATTTTCAGGAATGCTTCATTGCATAGTAACATTAGAAATGTATTTTAAGATTATGATAATTTTTCACAATCTCTCAAGTTTGATTTCAAAGGATTTTAAAATAAAATACCCAGCTAGGCACAGTGGCTTACACCTGTAATCCCAGCACTTGAGGAGACGGAGGTGGGAAGATTGCTTGAGGCCAGGAATTTGACCTGACTTGGGAAACAGAGGGAGAGGGCATCTAGACCAAAAAAAAAAAAAAAAAAAAAAAAAAAAAAAATTACACCCCTAGCTATTCAGGAGGCCAACATCAAAAGCTCTCTTGAGGCCAGGAGTTCAAGGTTACGGTAAGCTATGATTATACCACTACACTCCAGCCTGGGTGACAGAGTGAGACTTTTAGCCTGGGTGACAGAGTGAGACTTTTAGCCTGGGTGACAGAGTGAGACTTTTAGCCTGGGTGACAGAGTGAGACTTTGTCTCTAAAAAAGAAAAGAAAAGAAAAGAAAAAAAAAAACTTTAAGAAATCTGTATTTCTGAAAAGAAATTTAAGCACAAATTTACCAAACAACACATATGCCAGTAAACAACTAGAGTTTTGATTTCAAGGTCAGTGATTGTCCTATCTCATTATCATTATGTTTGGGTCAAGAAATGTATACTTTCTTTAAAAGTCATCCTTTTAATTATTCACAAAGATAAAAAAGTTTTTTTTTTTTTTAAGTCAGTGACCAACCAAACAAAATCTCCCACTACTTCTTATTTGCTATATTTGGCTCTCATATGCACAGTTTCTGGTTTTTTTTTTTTTTTTTTTTTTTGTATCTATGAATATGCCCAGTTTTTTAAAAGTTGGGACTTAAACTTACTATATCCACAGGCCTATATAGGTACTTGCTGAAATTCATAAGATCAAAGATGTTGTTAATAGAATCTGTAGATTTTTAAGTTTGCTTAACATCAAAGTCAAACACAAATTAAGCAAACACAAATCAGAAGCAATATCAAGTTGATGGAAATGAGTAAAACTACACAGTATCTAACCTTGTTGCTGCATGAGTTGTGCTGAAGAACATTGAGGTTCAAGATGATTTACGCAAATAGTGTCTCTTTTTCAGAATGTTTATTCTAGTAGACACATGCCTTCATATTGTAGGACATTAACATTTGATTTTATTAGTATATTACAAACTTGTGGATTTAAATTTATCGTATAAAACCGCACAGTTTAGCAAAGTAATACAGAGTGACTGCTCAAATTCAAATAAGACCACTTCATAGACCACCTATTTAAGACCTTTAATTATTTGGGAATCTATAACCAATCTTATTTTCCCACTAAGTAGAGTCATTAAAGGAAAATTATACACCTCATCTCACACTAAAAATGCAGAAAATATATTACTACTCCCTTCATAATGTATCTCAATAATTCTGTTTAAAATATGCCTTTTTACTATAATTTAATATAGTTAATTTAGTGATAATATTTATATGCATCATGTTTAATGTGCAATAGCTATAATAGAATCTTAATTTTCTTCAGAAATATAAATATTAAAACTCTATGTGTATACCTATATACACATATACACTTGAATATATACTTATACATTATACATATATACACACATATATACATATATACACTTAAAAATGTATACTTAAAAGTAATAAACTAAGAAGTTTGGTCATCTAGACATGTTTGGAACAAAGTAATATGCCTCAGGTGGCCATAGCATTTCCCTATTTGTTCTCTGAACGTAAACTATATGCCAAGTAATGTATTAAATATTTATATTACTCTATCATTTAACTCTTAAGAGCCTATAATAAAGATGCTATTATAACTTTCATTTAAAAGGTATAAAAAATGAAGTTGATTGAGGCTAACTGACTTACCAAGGGTCACATAACTAGTTATCATTGGTGCCTGTGTAGCCTTACTCTAGAATCCATGTTCTTAAATATTACCGTATACCCTCCTTTCTGCCACTAGTTTCATGACATCATTCATGCATGCCTAGTGGATAGGGGGAAGATGTGTGGTTCACCCTGTATCCACAATTGAGAACACACTTTCCCACAGAATAAATGGCATAATAGATGATTAAGCCCCTAGGTGAAACATATAAACATGAACAAATATGTGGCTTGATGAGTAGAAAGATTCAAAGCAACCATAGGTCAATAACAGAAAATTTTTGTGAATTTATGTTTTACAGAACATTTAATGATATATACAGCGAGCACAGCAATATGCACTCATAAAATGCCTATCATGTTTATACATATTTAGGATAGAAAAAAAGGGACACAGATTAATTACTACCAAGAATTAATTGAAATGTGATTTTTATCATTTGCATTTTTATACCCACCCCCAAAAAAACATTTTAAGTAGGTTAGAGTTATTTTAAGAATAAAAAGAAAAAAATAAAATGGAACCAAATAAAATCAAGTGATCATCAAATAATCAAAGTACTTCAAAATGATGGTTATTAGGTAAAAGATTAATACGAATTTATAGCAAGATTTTAAATTATTTATATTCATGAATTTAAATTACACATTATGCCTTACCTAATCTTCACAATTACATTTTTTTCCACAACTAACTGGATTTTTCTTACATATATTTACTAGTTATAGAATGTGGAACACTAACCTTTTACTGTCTATTAAATTTTTCTGAAATACTTGACTATCCAGCAATAAAGATTGGGAAAGTAACTCTATCAGATAGATTAACATAAAGACATAAATTAGATAAATAAAAAATTACTTGGAGTTTTGAGTTATTTAATATCTAGCCACCACGTGGTCAACATGGCGAAACCCCATCTCTACTAAGAATACAAAAAGTTAGCTGGGCATGGTGGTGCACTTGCAGTCCCGGCTACTCAGGAGGCTGAGGTAGGATCACCTGATCCTGGGAAGTCAAGGCTGCAGTGAGCCATGATCACACCATGGTTCTCCAGCCTGGGTAATGGGAGTGAGACCCTGTCTCAAAAAATATAAAAAGAAAAAGAAAAAGAAAAGAAATGTACTCTACACTCATTTCAAGCATGTTATCTGAAAAATAAGTTATTTTATATTACTTATTTTCTAAGTTTGCAATATTATACTAGGTCATATATATCATTCATCACAGTTTCCAATACACAATAAGCTCCTTAGAAATAGTTATTTTTATTATTTTATTTTTTATTTATGTAACTCCATTTGTAACTTGGGAATGCCTTACTACTTGTACGTTAGGTTTAATGAGATATATATTTCCAGTTAAAAATAAATACAGTTTGTAAAACTAGCATACTAATTAAAGATAATTCTTATGTCAGTAAAAAAAAAAAAAAAAAAAAAAAAGGAAGCATTCCTGTTTTAAGTCCCTTTATGTTTTAAATTATTTAATTATAACAACTATATTAAGATACTGAATGCGTGTAGAAGTGAGGAGTCATGTTGAAGAAGGATTATACTTAAATGTTTATAAATCAATTGCTCATAGTTCTTAAAAACATGACAGTAAAGTTTCCATTGATCTGAAATCCTCAGTTCTTAATCCACAAAGGATTTTAGAACAACTTCTATCTTGTGAAGATAAATGGAAGACCTTAAATGATTTCAACAAAACACTACTGGTGGACATATGAGCACTATTGTAAACCATATTCTCACGTTCAGAAATACAAGACATCCTTTAAGTATATCATGCTGCTTCTAATTTTTCCTTTCTATGAGATTATTCTCATTAGCATGCAAGCATATCCTAATTTAATCCACCTTAAAAACAAAATCCTATAAGCGAACCCTTATTGACCCCCTAATTCCTTCCAGCTATCTCTACATTTCTGTTATCCTCTTATAGCTAAAATACATGGTAATCATATTTATTGTATTTTAGCCACATTGATTATAACATGCAATTAATGTATGTACCATTAAGACAGAAAAACTGCTAAACTATGACCAAAACTCTCATATCACATAGAATTTTTATTTTATGTACATTGAAAGAGCTTTTTAATTTTATTTTTATGTAACTGCGATGAAAATTTAAGCAACTATGAAAAATTCCATGAAATAGCAGGCAATGACAACTGCATTGGAAGAGCTGCCTAGGTAGTCATAAGCCTAAATGTTGTAATTTTTGTTTGTTTGTTTGTTTTGTTTTGTTTTTTTTTGAGATAGAATCTGGTTCTGTCACCCAGGCTGGAGTGCAGTGGCCGGATCTCGGCTCACTGCAAACTCTGCCTCCCAAGTTCATGCCATTCTCCTGCCTCAGCCTCCCGAGTAGCTGGGACTACAGGCGCCCTCCACCACACCCAGCTAATTTTTTGTATTTTTAGTAGAGATGGGATTTCACTGTATTTGCCAGGATGGTCTCGATCTACTGATCTCATGATCCACCCTCCTCGACCTCCCAAAGTGCTGGGATTACAGGGGTGAGCCACTGCTCCTGGCCAAATGTTGTGATTTTAATCTACATCCTAATTTCAGAGATTTAAAAGATAAAATAGTGCATTTGTTAGAACTAATAAAATATAGGGTCTATACTCTGTCTCTATGAGCTGTCCTTTCTGTTTGCTCTTAAATCATCTCTAATTAGACTTTTATCTATGCAACATCAAATGAAAATGCTTTTGTAAACTTCTCCAGTGATCATGTGTTTAAATATTCAATTGGCAATTCTCAGTTATTTGTTTTAATCTATCAGCAGCATTTGACACAAGAAATTACTCTCTCCTTCTTGAAATGCCTTATTTTCTTGGCTTCTAGTGTGTGGATTCCCTATATTTCTCCCACTTCTTTTTATGCCCTTAGTTTTTTAGTTTGTTTGTTTTTGGTTTTGGCTAGTTCCTTTCTCTTTAACTCTAAGTGTTGAAGTAGCTGTGATTCAGTTTCTGGATCTTTTCTCTCTTTGCACTCATTCGTTTGTGATCTAACACTATTGTGTGTTTTTTTTAAAAAAAAAAAAACTAGTAAATAACTCTAACTGGAGATTACCACATATTAATTTTTCATTCAGACTTCTTCCCCAGATTTCAGGATATTCAGTTACATACTTGAAACATCCATTTGCATGTCTCAATGACATTTCAAAGTTAAGATATTGATCATTCTTTTAAACCCAGTGCTTCCATCTTTAGTCCCATCTCAGGAAAAATTCAATTTCATCTTTCCAGCAGCACAGGCCCACAAAGCCTCCATTTCACACTTGGCTTCTCTCTTCCACACTCTACATCTATATTATTAAAAATATATATATATATATCCTATTGTAGCTACTTGAAAAATATGTTCTCATCCTCCTTCCCATTCTCACCACTATCACAACCCTGGCTGAAACTATGATCTTCTTACCTGCTTTGGTAGTACTTGACACTAGCTGGTGTCCTTGTTGCCACTCTGGTTCCTTTACAGTCTTCTATTAACACAGAAGCCAAAGTGATCCTTTGGAAATAAAGTCATGTCATTGCATTATTCATAAGGTCCTCTGATGACTTCCTATCCCACTACAAATACAACATTATAATGGCCTCTAAGAATCCTACAATTTGTATCACCACCACCACCAGCACCACGCTTCCTTGCCTTTTTGCCTTTCTTCCCTCCTGTGTTGCCTTTATCTTTATATGTATGTAGTGATCTTCTTGATGCTCTTTTGAACAGGCAAGCTCTAGCCTCATGGCCATTGCACATGGGGTTCTTCCTATGTATAATACTCCTGCCTCAGGTATCCACATAGTTGTACTTTCTCATCTTCTTTAAGTCTTTGCCCAAAGTCCACATTCTCAGTGAAGAGCTTAGTGACGACCCTATTTATTTATTTATTTAATTTGATTTTACTGTTTTTGAGACACAGTCTCACTCTGTCACTTAAGGTGGAGTACAGTGGCATGATCTCAGCTCACTGCCACCTCCACCTCCCAGGTTCAAGCGATTCTCCTGCCTCAGCCTCCCTAGTAGCTGGGGTTACAGGCACCCACCACCATGCCCAGCTTATTCTTGTATTTTTAGTGGAGATGAGGTTTCACCCTATTGGCCAGGCTGGTCTCGAAGGGCCCACTTTCTAAGTCATAGATTATAACTTTTCACTATGTCCTCAGATGAACGAGTTGCCTAAGGCCTATTTTATAAAGACGCTAATCCCATTCATTTTGGTCTCTGACCCAGTCACCTTCCAAAGGCTTCACTTCCTAATTTCATTACATTGGTAATTAGGTTTAACCATATTAATTTTGCAGGAAAGCAAACACTCAGACCATAGAAGCAATAACTTCAGTAAAAAGAATACAGAGTAAATTAAAACTTTTTTATTACTCTTGAAGCATATTTTTAACCTGAATTTATATCTTGACTAATTAAAACTGTCATTCAGAATCATTGCCACTGGATTAATGAGGGTTATCCAGAAAGACACACCAATAGAATGGATAGATGGATTAATAGATAGATTATAGATAGATAGATAGATAGATAGATAGATAGATAGATAGATAGACAGACAGATAGATATTAGGAGAATTGGCTCATGCAATTATGGAGGCTAACAAATACCATGACAAGCTATCTGCAAGCTAGAGACCCTGGGATAGTGGTAGCCTGACTCAGCCCAAGTTTGAACCCCTCGGGACAGGGAAGCCAATGGTATCATTCTAAATTGGAGGGCAAAAGCCTGAGAACCCCAGGACTGTTGTTTTAAGTCCTGCAATCTGATGATTGGAGAGACTACAATTCTGATGTCCAAAGGCAGGGGAAAAGGAGTGCTCTAGCTCCAGTAGAGAGAGAAGGAAAATTGCCTTTCTTCTGTCCTTTTTTGTTCTATCCCGGTCCTTCGATGGTTAGGTGGTGCCTGCCTACATTGAAGGAGCATCTTCCCTACTCATTCCACCAGCTCACAGGCCAATCTCTTCTCTGCACACCCTCACAGACAAACCCAGAAGTAACCCTTTACCAGTTCTCTTAGGTGTTTCTTAATACTGTCATGTTGACACCTAAACTTAGCTACCACAGGCCCTTATTTTGAGGTTCATCAATCAAAAGTGGTGATAGCTCTAACCCCATTTTCTTTAGTTAAGAAAACCAAGATGATATGAATTACTAGCAAACCACCAAATTAAGATGAAACTATTTTCCTAATTAATTATTGGTCCATTATTTTCTGACACTACAGAGTGATAAATCATCCCAACAAATAAACACTGAATCCCAGTACTTCTGAGGTACTATGATTCTTATTATATTAGAGATATATTTGTTCACTATTATTCTAGGGATATTTTAAATACAATTGTTCCAGGTACTAAAAGAAGATAATTTTTAAAAGGAGACCAATCCATTTAAAGTACACATTTAGAAAGTAAAACAGTTGAAATATCTTTGGTTCATATGTTACAAAACCAATGTTATGAGAAAGAAAGGAAAATGAGTCCTATTGCATTTGCTAATATTATGACAAGGTATACTATGATGAAAAATATTGACTGACTTTTTTCATGTTAGTGAAATGCATCATAAATGCATTATGATCTAGCAACTCAGAGTAAATTTAAGTCAATTCTATAAACAAAAACCTTTATGAGTAAAGCTTTATAAGTAAAGCTATAAGGCTAAATTCCTCAAGCTTCAGCTTTTTGAGTAAAACTCTCTCTACTTTTCTGTTAGAATATTTAACTATTCTCACTATGAATTTTTGGTGTTTCAATGATTACATTTTTAGATGCATTTTTACCTGCTTCAACAAAGGTAAATCAACAGAGAGACAAAGGTCTTAAAAAATGCATTTAATTTTATGTGTCATGTAATTTTAATCACAAACATGAATGTTAGCTAAGAGTAGTATATCATTTATCTAAAGTTTTAAATATAAATGTTTAATTTTGGAACTACTTTCATGAATGGGACTAAGCTCTGAACACCATTTTATTTTTCTTGATCTCTACCAAGAATAACATAGAAATGCAGAAAAAAAAAAAAAAAAAAAAAAAAAAGATACTTGAAAGTGACTGTCGGACTTAATTACTTTCTTAAAATATAACTTTTTTTTTTTTTTTTTTTTTTTTTTTGAGATGGAGTCTCGCTCTGTCTCCCAGGCTGGAGTGCAGTGGCACGATCTCGGCTCACTGCAGGCTCCGCCTCCCGGGTTCAAGCCATTCTCCTGCCTCAGCCTTCTGAGTAGCTGGGATTACAGGCACCCACCACCACACCCCGATAATTCTTGTATTTTTAGTAGAGATGGGGTTTCACTATGTTGGCCAGGATGATTTTGATGTCCTGACCTCCTGATCCGCCTGCCCCGGTCTCCCAAAGTGCTGGGATTATAGGCGTGAGCCACCGCGCCGGGTCGTAATTGTATCTTAATCTCTTAATAATGGTAACAATAAAACTAGAGAAAGTCTAGGTATCAAACACCTACTGTGCACTAGATGTTGTATGAATATTATTTCAAGCATTCCAACAAATCTCTCAAAAAACTTCGTTATATAGATGAAGAAACTGAGTGTCAGACCAAATAGTAGATTGCATCATTATTTTCAATTCTTTAGTCCTTTCTTCATTCATAAACTTGGCCTTTTGGCCAGTTCTTTCAAAATAGGAGTCGAGTATATTTCTCCATTCTTTGACTGTAAATGGCTTTTGTTGGAAAATAGAGTGTGTCCAAATTTTTAATCTAGGCCTTAAAAGATGTTTCTACTTTCTTCTTGCAACATCGCCATTGCAAAATTAAGTCCACACTCTAGCTTGCTTGCGAGTCTGAAAATAAGATAAAATCATAGCAGAGCTGCCCCACCTCATATATAGACCAGCAGAAAAAGCAGATCCATCTGGCTATTGCAGGGTGAAATAGAGACTCACAGTTAAATCCGTTCTAAAGAAGATAAACTCTAGTTAAACATCAACTGTCCTGTAGATGCACGAGTAAAAATAAATGATTGTAGTTTTAAGCCACTGAGTTTTGGGAAAGTTTGTCAGGCACGAAGAGCAAACCAATGCAAGAAGTTTAATAGTTTGCTCAAATTATCACAGCTAGCATGTGGTGGAACTAGGTTTGAACCTTGAATAGTCTTGCTATAGAGCTTGAACTCTTTAAGCATTATGATTCTACTCATATCCTTCACCCTTGAAACCATCAAGAGTTAGTAATGACAAATATGAATCTATTTTAGGCCCATATTTCAAGCTACAATTCATAATCAATAGAGTGATCATACCTTCAGATTTACCTAAGATAGATCCAGTTTTCCTAGCATGCTTATTAATAGTGCCACCTGTGCTCTAAAAAGTTCCATTTATTCACCAAATGAAACTAGTGAAGAAGTTGATGCTAGTGAACACTAGTTAATCTAATCATTAATCATTCTGTATTGTCTTCATTCTGATAGCCAAAGAGAAGGAGCCAGTTGGAGAACAAAAGTGTAATTTGGGTTGAGGATAAAAAAAAGAGAGACTGTTGGCAACGTGACTCTCAAGAGCATCGTTCCATCAACTGTGTTGGAAAACTGAACTTAGAAAAGATAATCAGTTTCACAACTATTGATTTTTGGGTACCCAAGCGGGTTAAAGGGATTGGGTCATTTATTTAGAGATGTTTTAATTTTGGAATATCTATAATATCCTGTGGATTTTAATACAAAAAAAAAAAAAAAGAAATCTGGGAGTCTGTAAAGAGAAATGGGATACAGTCTCAGCCTTGAATTAATAAACTGTATTATATTAGATATTTTAGCTAGTCTATGTAAATCTTTATTAGTCTTCCATAAACTAGAAAGATAATAGTACATTATCCAACTAACAGGGTCATGAGAATTAAATGAAATAGCATTTAAGGAAGTGTTATATAGTTATACTGTTAATTTTAGCTTTAAACATGATATCGCTGGAGTACTGAGAGACATTTAGGTTTAGCAGTAAAATTTAGAATAATATATTTGATTTTTAGATATTATATTTAATATAAAATGATTAAAATATTCATTTTTTCCTGCTTTATTGATTTGTAATTGACAAAAATTGCATGTATTTACAACATACAATATGATGTTTTGATATATGTATACATAGTGAAATGATTAACATAATCAAGCTAGTTAACATATCCATCACGTGACATAGTTAGCATTTTTTTGTATGTGGTGAGAACGTTTAAGAAATATTATCTTAGCATGTTTCAAGTATAAAATACAGTATTATTAACTGTAGTCATCATGTTGCTCATTAGATCTCCAGAGTTTATTCATTCTGCATTACTAAAAGTTTGTACCTTCTGACCAACATCTCTTCATTTCCCCTACTCCTGCACCACCTGGCAACCAACATTCTACTCTCTGCTTCTGAATTTAAGTCTTTTAGATTCTACATTTAAGTGAGATAATGCAGCATTTTTGTTTGTTTGTTTGTGCCTGGCTTATTTCACCTAGCATAATTTCTTCAAGGTCCATCCATGTTGTTGGAAATGATGAGATTGTATTCGCTTTTAAGGCTAATATTCTACTGAATATATATATTCATATATTGTATTGAAAAAAAATATATATATATACACACACACACTCATAAAACACATTTTCTTTCTGATTATTCATGGCCATAAGACAAAAAAGTTGTCTTTTATACCTAACATTAGCACTCTGACTGCAATCTCTAAAAAACTATACTTAACAAGACTTAAAGTTAATAAAATTGAAGAAATATCATTTGGATGTAATTCATGTGGCTCTCCGAAGATTCTTGGCCTGTACTTTGTGTACATTTTTTTTACATGTTATGTGTTATGATACCTCTAATCTCATTGGCCCATAATAATTAAAATACTATCATTTATGACTTCTGTTACTGGCCATGAGGAAATAGCTGTATCACATCAACCATTTCACTTAGAACAGTTTTGAAACTATATAACATTTTTAACAGTTAAGTATTGGAAAACAACAAAGACATTCAGAACTTGAGGGGACACTATCCTAGGAAGAATAATGAAATACAAAGAGGTAAGGACAACCATTTCTTTAATTTTTCCAATAAGATAAATCCCTGATTTCCAAGGCCAAGCAGAAAAATGAGGATTTTAAGCTTTTAGCAGCTTCATTGTAAATTCCTAAACTGGACTGGCTTCTGAGACCAAGAAAACAAACAGAAAGTGACTGTTAACAGGGCAAAAACAAACAAACAAAAACACTAAACAGAGCTTTCTAAATTTAAATAAAGGGAAACTGGAATTCAGAAACTAGTAAGAAAAAGGAGGTTTGGTAAAAGCACAAGGCTTCCAGTTGTGACCCTTAAAAGATTATGTTTTCTAGGAGTAATGCCAAATCAGAAATAATCAAATCCCTAGAAACTTGAAAATCACACCATCTGTCCTCTTGACCAAGTCAACTTGATCTGCTTTTATTACAATTTTGGGGCAGGAGAATTTGAATCTTATCCAAAGGAAATTAACATCATTCTCATCTTCTATAATATGCACACAACTCATAGAATTTAATTCTCTAAAAAAAATCATACATACCACTTTGAAAAAAAGTTAGCAGTGTTCACTAAAGTCAAATATACTCAATTCTATGGACCAGAAATTTTCAGCAGAATTGCTTATTTGTGTCAGAAGGCATGCACGTGGGTGTACATAGCAGAATAATTCAGAGCAGCCCCAACAAAACTATAAACAACCCAAATAATCATTAACAAGAGAAATTGATAAATAATTTTTGTGTATTTATTTAATGGAATGCTGTAAAATAGTGAAAATGAACTAGCTATTTCTACATGCAACAACATAAATGAATCTCACAGAACTCATGCTTGAGTAGAAGAAGGTAGACACAAAACAGTAGTTCCTATGTGATTCTACTCCCAGGGACTTCAGTAGCAATAAAAGTGATCTATGATAAATAGAAGTTACAACAGTAGTTAGGGAGCCTTCCAAGATTCTGTTGATGTTCTGTTTCCTTCCTGGGTGATGGTCTACAAACATGTTCAAATAGCAAATTTATCAAACTGTATGTTTAAGATTTATACACTTTTCTGTATATATGTTATGCTTCAAAAATTCACTAAAAGTATACATAGGATAGTGTTTTCACTAATCTATTTGTTGTATTATTATGTAAGTGATATTCGCACATTAGTAGGTGAAATGGAATGGAGCATTCAGGTGCATATAAGTTTGAATCTATTTTATTGTAAAGAAGACATTTTGAATTAGATGGTAAAGTGTGGTTTATTAAATTGGGTATGGAAGTTTTGATGAAGAAGATGAGATAAGACAGATAAGTAGAAGTTAGCCAAGTGAAGCACGCAGAGTTAAAAGAGATTACCTGAAGGGCCGGGCGCGGTGGCTCATGCCTGTAATCCCAGCACTTTGGGAGGCCGAGGTGGGTGGATCACAAGGTCAGGAGATCGAGACCATGGTGAAACCCCGTCTCTACTAAAAATAGAAAAAATTAGCCGGGCGCAGCGGCGGGCGCCTGTAGTCCCAGCTACTCGGGAGGCTGAGGCAGGAGAATGGCGTGAACCCGGGAGGCGGAGCTTGCAGTGAGCCGAGATTGCGCCACTGCACTCCAGCCTGGGCAACAGAGCAAGACTCCGTCTCAAAAAAAAAAAAAAAAAAAAAGAGATTACCTGAAAATATCCTGTAATCCGTAGAAGTTAGCCAAGTGAATGACCAAGAGTTAAAAGAGATTATCTGAAAAAAATCCTATAATCCAATCAAGTGCACATTGGTCAATCTGGTTATCTAATGAAAATAATGGCTTATTTTCTGTGTTGTTGATTTTGAGACCACAGTAAATGTTTTCTAAATTCTTCTTGGGTCTTTATGCACTTTTTGTTTATTTTCAGCGGACTCTTCTAATGCTTTTACCTTTTATTTCTGATAGACCTGTAACAAATTATTATTGCTCTACTTTATATTTGAAACATCCGCAAGGTTCTCACTTTGCTCTATGTGCTATACCTATTGTTTACCTATATTATCTAATTCAATCTTAACAGTAACCAAAAGCAAATATGCATGTAAACATATATTTTAACAGCATATATAGACATTTATATATGTGTGTATCTGTACATTTGTATATATGCATCTATTTGAATGTGTGTGTGTATTATAATTGTAAACATGTGTGAGACCAAGGACAATGACATTTCTCTTTAACTTTCAGGTGAAATGGGATTATGATATATAATATTCTTGCATTGTTCTTTTAGTTTATCCTTTAGATCCCAATTTAAATGTTTTCTTCTCTGAAATATTAGTTTTTATGTCAAATGACATTTTTAGTTTTATCTTCACACTTAATCACAGTTTTAAATTATTGTTATGTATTTTATAATGTATTTCTATTTCTGTATTTTTTGTGTAATATCCATCTGTTCCAAAAAGGCAGGGGACTTGGTTGTCTTATTCAACTCTATGTACCGAGTCTAGAATTTTTTTTTTTTGCATAAAAGTAGTACTCAATACTCAATAATTTTTTATTGAATGCATAAATAAGAAAAAAGAAAACAAAGTCAAGACAGAAAACTTAAACACTCTTACAGAGAGATCGAAGTTGCTCAGACATCTGTTCATTATCTTTTCAGATTCAAGCACTTAAATTTGAGGAACTCTGCCATAGGAAATCCCAGAATAATCATATTACAGTATATTTTCTATTGTTCGTATATCCAAAATAGTATCTGAAAAGTAATACATTTATTATTTAAAGAAATTTAGGT
This sequence comes from Theropithecus gelada, assembly GCF_003255815.1. Lineage (NCBI taxonomy): Eukaryota > Metazoa > Chordata > Mammalia > Primates > Cercopithecidae > Theropithecus > Theropithecus gelada. The sequence goes on from NC_037668.1 coordinate 107,713,076, forward strand.
CAGGTTTTTTCCTCAAGACATAAGATTTTAAGCAGAATAATACTATGATAGATGAGATTTCTGAAAATAGTCTTTATGAATAGCTAATAGAAGCAGGTACTATCCAGAAATATACCATGTAAGAAGATTGATTGAATGTGGTGACCTGAACACAGCTATCTAATCTTCTCTCTCAATTTTAGTCTTTCTTTTAGTCAGGTGGCTCCTGCAGACAGTGATCATCTGTGTTCAAGAAATGCTTTGGGTTCTGGTGAGACTTGACACAGAAAATTGTGGAAATTCCTCCTTCTTCCCCTTGTGCTAAACAAAGACTTAGAAGAAAATTCAAGGCTCTTGAGTAGAACATGACAGAGACTAAACATAGAAGGACATTGTCTCAAAGATGTAAGAGAGGGGAAAGAAGGCTGGGAGGCTGTCTTAGTCTATTTCTGCTGCTGTAACAAGACACCCCAGACTGAATCACTTATGAAGAATGGAAGTTTATTTGGCTCATGGTTCTGGAAGCTGGGAAGTCCAAGAGCATAGCACTGGCATTTGGTGAGAGCCATCTCATGGTGGAAGCCAGAAACAAGCATGTGAGACACAGGTAGAAATTGGGCCAAATTCCTTTTTATGTCAGGAGCCCACTTTTGTGATTCCTAACCCACTCCTAAGTTAATGGTATTAATCTCTTCATGAGAATGGAGCCCTCATGACCTAATCATCTCTTAAAGTTCCTGCCTCTCAACCTGTTTCAGTGGTAATGAAATTTCAACATGAGTTTTGAGGAGGCCTTTTAACCATAGCAGAGACCTATGAGAATATATTAAAATATTTTACTGATATGGAAAAATTTAAATATAGAAATAAGTGATTGTTCTAGAAAAAATGTTTAACACAAATGGCAGAGGGTTAATGTCTTTAATATAGAACATTTTCTTACATATTCTCTAAAAATGGAAAAATTATACCATAAAAAGTAAACATAATTCATTCAGTGAACTTTAATTCTTGAAGAGCAAACCCAAATGGACATAAAACTTAAATAAGATGCTCAAATTTAATGGTATTTAAGCAAATACAAAATAAAGTACAGTAATCTCTGTGTACTTTAATATCCATGAGAGTTTGGTTCCAGGACATCCCACAGATACCAAAATACATGGATGCTCAAGTCTCTGATGTAAAATGGGATATTCCTTGCATGTATCTACCCCACATTTTCCCATATGCTTTAACTAACTCTATATTATTTATAATATTTAATATAATGTAAATAGTTGTTATATTGTATTGTTTAGGAAATAATGACAAAAAATCTGCATATGTTCAGAACACAGGCAACCATTTTTTTTTTTTCTGAATATATTTGACTTGAGATTGGTTGAATTCATGGATAGAGAACCCATAGATATGAAGTGCCAACTGTAAATGATGTATCATTTCATGATGATTAGAATAACTAAAAATATTTTTAAAAATCAGCTGCTGGTATAAGGTGAACCTTAGAAGTTGAGGTGGACAATAGTATATAAACAGTTATCAACATTAAAACAAAAATTATTGCTTATAAACCCATTTCACAGACTGGAAGACATCCAATCTCCAGATAGAAAAGCATCAGCACACATTATTAAATGCAGATTTAAAATCTTTTTTAGTGAAGTATTATTTGAGTTGGCAAACTACTCAAGGAGTATGCTTACTGTTGGAGAAATGATGAGCAAATTTTGGTACAACTCTATGGACTATTCTAATTCTATTAAAAGAACGAATTGAACTGTGCTAGTTTCACTTTTTTTGAGATGAAGTCTTGCTCTGTTGCCAGGCGGGAGTGCAATGGAGCGATCTTGGCTCACTACAACCTCTGCCTCCCGGGTTCAAGCAATTCTCCTGCCTCAGCTTTCACAGTAGCTGGCATTACAGGGGCATGCCACCAAGCCCAGCAGGTTTTTGTGTTTTTAGTAGAGACGGGGCTTCACCATGTTGACCAGGATGGTTTTAATTTCTCTTGACCTTGTGATCCACCCACCTCAGCCTCCCAAAACGCTGGGATTACAGGTGTGAGCCACTGTGCCCAGACTTGCTACATGTTTTTTAAGGAGAAAAACAAGCTACATAAATATGTACATAAATGTATTTTTTTTTGCTAAATTTGTATACATCTATACATCTATCTATTTTTCTATTTCTCTCCATATAAATAAACTCCAATATACAAATTGGGAGAAAAAGAGTTGTTCTTGTGTTGATGTAGATAAAGAAGAAAATAGTGAGAAGCCAGTGATAAAAACAACATAAAAGTAAAGTTTAATAAAATATAATAAAGACCCAAACACATGAGAAACTGCCAATGATATATGATGTTTGCTCTTATTCTCTGCTTTTTGTCTTGTACATTTTCCAAGCAATGGATAATTTCTTTGTCAACAAAATCCTATCTTCTCTCAAATATGCAAGAAAGCACACTACCAATTTTCTCCCATTATCCCATTCCCCTTTTCCCATTCTTTTGAGACTGCTTCTATACTAGCTACACCCAATTTTGTGTTCACATTTAAAGCAAAATTTCACAAGGACCTATTTATATCTTCTAACACATAACTAAATATGTTCTTGTTAAATTCAAAAATGTCCTTTATGTTACTAAATCCAATGGTCAAATTCCCATCCTCCTCTTTCTTGATTAATTAATTAATGCCTTTTAACTTATTAATTTTCTCTTCCTTCAAGCACCTCTTCATTTGAGTTCCAGGACGCTCAAATCTGATTTTATTTTTAAATTTCCTAATGGATTGTTTTTTGATTTTGTTACTCCTCCTTCCTCATCTACCTGAGTGTTGAATGATGGAGAGTCCCGAGCTAAATCTTTTTGACCTCTTCTTTTTTTCTACGAATACTTATGCTCTTGGTTATCTTATTAGTCCCAAGGCTTTAAAAAATTTTATATCCAGCAGATAAAGGCCAGCTTTCTTTATCTCCTGAGACTAGTGTAGATTTTGGAAAGAAATAATAATAATATTAATAAAGAACTTTATCTCAATCAATAAACAACTCTATCTTGTTATCCTTGATTTCTCTTTTTGTTTTCCTTAGATACCAGGTTTAATTTATGAGTAAATCCCATGGACCCAACCTCAAATATACATTTATAATCTGACCACTTCTCACATCTCTACTACCACTAGGCTAGCATAAACCAATATCATGAGTAGTCTGTATTATAAGAGTTTTCGTAATAGTTTGCCTTTCTTCCGCACTTCAAGTCTATTCATAACATAATAAATAACTTGTTAGGTATGTGACTGCTTAATTGCCCCCATAGACGTCCTATCTGAATAAGTGCAAAAGCCGAACTCCTAGCATTGACTGACTATTGTCCTTTTATTTCTCTTTGTCTACCCTCTTTAGTTCACTTGCTACATACTCTGCTACTCTGCCTCACTTGCTTTTTTTCCCCCCCTTTAAGTATCCCCATGGCCAATTTTCTTGTCTCTTTAAGATCTTTTCTCAAATTTCACATCCAGAGTGAGGTCTTCCCCATTAACTAACCTACTTAAAATTAAACCATAAGCATCACCCTAACATCTGCCCCTTATCCCAATCTACTGCATTATTTTTCTCCATAGCATTTCTATTGCCATCAATATACCTGTGTTTCCCTTTGGTTTTCTTTACTGTCTATCTTCCACACTAGAATGTAAAGGCAGGCATTTTTGGCATGTTTTGTCCTGTGTAGTTAAACCAGTCCTGGCATCACAGTTAGTACTTAATAAGTATTTTCTTAATGAATAAATGAAGAAGTAATATGATCTCATTTATGATCTTCATAAATATACATATGCAAGTATAAATATGTATTCTTTAGACACATGTATAAAGAAATGTTAAAAATAAAATTAAAATGAATGTCTATGTAGAATCTGGTATGATTTGAATATACCAAAAATTTGTTGGTCTAAGGAAGACATTTCTAATAGTTGAACAATTTGTAGGAATATTGAAGATAGATGAACTTTTGAGAGATTTGATATAAATATAAAGAAGTTATTGTTATTTAATGTTTTTAAAGGACTATGAGGTTTTAAAGTTTTTAAAGTTTTAAAAGAGCTATGCATTAGATAATTTTAGAATATTCTTGCTATTTTAAAGTTGGCTTTAAAATATTAATCAGCACATTCCCCATGTTCTTCATGTGTGGTAGAGGTAACCAAAGTTCTTTTTCCCTATATCTGAAAGCTTGAACTATCCCAAATTTAATAAGGGAAACTATTTGTATGGATATTAAAAATAGTATAAAATATCTCTCAAAACACACATTTTTTACTATGTTTTGAAAGCATTTCTATGCAAAACATAAAATTTTGGTTTGCTTTTCAAATAGCACTAAAATTTTTAATTTAAAATGATCAATAAGTAATAGGAACATTATATCAGCCTTTCACTTCTTAAACTGACACTCAGAATTCTTTATGATTTGTAATAAGTGTGAGAACAAAAAAGAGGATTAAACATTGATTCCCAATAAATTGAAAGGATTAGTGTTTTCTTTGGCATAGAAACTTGCTGAGAAACTCAAGATAGAGTGGTTCATTTTAAAATGGTAATTGATGTCTTAAAAACACACAATGTTGTAGGTTTAAAAACGAAGGCTCGTAGAAGAAGAAAAATAAATGGACAAAATAGCTTCTTTCTGATACCATCTTTCAAATAGCTGAATAAGTAATGCACATTTTTTAAATGAGAATTGCTGATGTAGTGACAATATACTTTCTACTAAAATGAACTATTTACTTATTCTATTCAAAGAACAACTTGGTTCATTTCAAAGCATTTTGAGGCTTCCTCAGAATGAAAGAATGTGGCAGCTGTAAGAATTTTCTCCATATACAAATGCATGAATTTTTTTCCATATACAATTGCATAATTTAGGAGAAAATCACCTACCTGCACAGGGGCTTTGCTTTCTTTTTGGGTATTAAGCCCATAGTAAATATAGGCTTGATTTGGAATTAGCTGGACTGTCAAATCATAGTCAATTCTACAAGTTGCTTTATAAATTAATGAATTCTTATAGTGAAACCTGCTTAATAGGTGGATATTATGGCATGGCTTTATTTAGTCATCCTAAGTAAGAAGATGAGAAACTATTTTAGAGTTTCTGGTTATCACAGATGGAAATTTTAGATAAAAATTATGACCCACTAGGTTTTCAGAAGGCTAAGAAGTTATACACACTTGAAGTTGAGGGCCTTGCCATTCCACACATGTGTGATCTTGGACAAATCATTTATCACATTTGAGTTTCAGTTTTCTCATTGAAATACATAACAATACTTTATTCAAAGGGGCTTTAGATAATGCATGCAAAAACTCAATATAATAAGCAAAATGTTTGTTCTCATATGAATTATTACAAAGAAAGAAGGTGATTAAAAATAGGTAAAATTATTGAGTAAATGATTCATGAAACAAGGACGTTAAGGAGTTGAGAATGATGGTTCATGTGTCATTGGCTTACGTGGTGATAGCTATCACTGAGAATTTAAAAAATAGTTTTAGAGATCAAAGGAGGTAAAAATGGTTTTTTGAACTTAGAGCCCTGGGGCTACGTCTAGACTATGTAAAGCACTCAGCTGGAAATTGAAAAAAAGATCGATTTTGGTGTTTTTGTCCCCTCCTAGTTTGGGGCATTTTAAGGATTCCACAAATTTCACTTGCTTATTTAACTAATACCAGTCAACCATTTCAAGGAAATTTTTCACTCAGACTGGTTGATTTTCTGGCCCATTAAGACAGCTGATTCAATTCAACTGAATAGCTTAATCCCCCATGCATGTTGATTGTCCTACCAAGTGGCAGCGGGCCACAGCTATAGGTAATCTTTCATGTAACTTTTATCTACATTTGGGTATTTCTTTGGCTTTTAATGTGGTGGCTAGGGGTTGGATCTCAAGTACTTGGAATTGCATCATTGATCACATGCTGAAAATGATAGCTAGGAAGTCAAAAAACTTAATATATTTTGCCTTTCACGAAGGCACATCTCTTAGTGGAGAACTGACTGAAGTTTCACTGCTAGGATCTGCTTTGAGGAATTAAAGACACAGAGCTGTAAATCTTATCTTAAAGTGCTTTGGATTTTGAAAAAGTTATCTTTTTTAAATGTTACTGAATTTGAGAAGACAATAGAGGTCTTTAGGTCAATGATTCCATTTAGAATAGATCAATATTATTTAGTGATTTGTTGATTATAGTAAATATGTCCAGAAAAATCTGATTAAACTATTTTTAATACCTATTTTCCTTGATGTAGATTTACAGATCATAGTAAAAAGTTTGAATTTTATGCTAAGTGCAATGAAAAGTCACAAGCAGAAAAATGACATAATTTTAATTACATTTACGGAGGATTACTCTGGCTACAGTGTAGAGGATGGGCTGTAAAAAGATGTGAATGGAAGTGGGATATTAGCTAATAAGCTATTGCTCTAATCTAGATGGGAAATGAAAGTGGCTTTGACTGAGGTTGGGAGCAATGAAGAAAGTTAAAGTGCTTAAATTCTACATATACTTTGGAAGCGCAGCTGTGAGGAGATGAGAATAGATTAATTTTAGAAGGTAAGAAAGAACCGTGGTTGAGTTTGAGCTATTTTGATAAAGCAAATCAGTAAGAGATGGAAAAGATTGCAAGAGAAGCAGGGTTAGAGATAGAAGAATAAAATGTTCTCTTTAGAACAAGTTAGTTTTAGAACAAATTATATTCGGGACAACCAAGTGGAGGTGTTGGGTGTATGATTAACTATGAGTCTGGATTATGAGGAAGAGTCTAGACTTCAGATAGAAATTTTCACCTTAAGTATTTTAATCCACGGAGTTGGATAAAAGTCTGTTTGTCTATCTATCTATCTATCTATCTATCTATCTATCTATCTATCTATCTATCATCGATTGATCTATCTACCTACCTACCTAACTTCGTACCTACCTAATAGAGAGAGAGAGAGAGAGAGAGAGAAAGAAAGCTATTTAATGAAAAAGGGCCAAGGATCTATTCCTGAAATTATTCAATATTTAAAGTTCAGACAGAGAAGAAGCTAACAGAGGAGATTAAGAAAAAAAAAAAATAGAGAACTAGTAGAATTTATTTTCATTAAGATCAAGGAAAAAATACTAAGATAAAAGGAGAAACATAGGGATCATGTGGCTCAGATACTGTGAAGAAGTTCTTAACGTATGGGGAAATTAATAATTTTGGATTTTCAATATAAATTCACAAACATCAATGGAGTGGTGAGAATGAAAGTCCTTTTGGAATGTGAAGAAGATAGAGTGGGAAGTAAAGAAGTAAAGATTGAAAGGATACACTATTCTTACGAATTCTGATGGACTTTTCCTGTTAGAAATATGAACAAAAAAGAATAACTACAAATTAAATATTCTTTGGAATATTATACAATAAAAGTAACATTATTAAGACAATATTTAATGTTTTTCTAAGGAGATAAACTATAATTTGATTATCATGACTGCATTCTAATGAGAATAGAACCTAGTATAATTGGTGAGCACTTTTTCATGGCTGTGGTTATTAGAGACTGGCTCTACAAGGGATAAGAAACTACAGGAAAACTCCTGATTAAAGAAACATGTCAAAGGCAGACAACAAAGTTTGAAATTATGAGGTATATAATACAAAATCTTTATCTCTCACATACAACAATTAGTAAAATTGACACTGCTTATTAATGCCATGGAGAGTGAATTTTCTTTTGGTCATATGTTAGCCATTGGGCTTATTTGCTTTTGTATCTATTTTTGCACTTCTTTTTCTCTTCTTAGTATCAGAGCTAGCCCCTACAGGCTACCCTTTCACAGGCTCCAATTTTTTCTAGTTTCTGTAGGCTTTGCTCAATGGGGAGCAATGACAAGGACTGAGAAGATGGAGGGAAGGTATTCTAAGATATCCCTCTCCAACTACCCTTTTCAGGGGGATTGTGTCCAGCAGTGGATCTATCTCCTCTACAGCATTTGTTTCAACCATGTAGGCCCCCCGTGAACCCATCTGGGCCCATCTGCTAACACTGTCTCAAACCTTTGCTTTCCAGATGAAGGGTGGTAACACCTACTTTCTTCTTTGGGTTCTCAGCTATTTCATTAACGATGTAACAAATTCACTGGATTAAATTCCTTCTTTTTGAAGTATTTAGAAAAGTTTATTTTTGCTTACCCTTACTGATAAAAACATAAATATTGTATACAATATATTGTTTTTATATATTAAAATAAATATATGTATAATTATATAATTTATTTATAAATACATTATATTTATAATATATATGTAAATTATAATCTAGGTGGGAAGTGAGGTGGCTCTGACTGAGGTTGGGAGCAATGAAGAAGTTGAAAGTGCTTAAATTTTACACATACTTTGGAAGCACAAATATACAAATATACATAGAATAAAAATATATATTTGTATATTTTGTAAGCAGACTATATATACATATATTTATCAGTCAGAGTAAGCAGACAAAAAGAAACATATATATGGCAGAGTTCTGATTCTTGTTTTGTATGGGATGAAAGAAGAGCCTGACTGCAGCAGACAGCAGCTTCCATATATCTCACAACAAATAACAGTGTTAATACAGGACTATTTTAAGAAGCAAATCTTCGGAACAGTTTTCCTACAACTTCTGCACTACTCTGGATTATCAAATATAATGGAATCAGAACTTACAAGTTAATTTTTGTTTTCTCACTGATTTTTAAGACTTCTTTCTTTCATAGCTGCAATTTTTATATTATCCATGATGGTTTAGTGGCAATATCCCTAACAAAAGTTCAGCAATATAGTTCTACTTCTACTTTTATTAGATATTTACCCTAGCATTCTTTTTTTTTTCTTTTCTTTTTTTTTTTTTTTTTTTTGAGACGGAGTGTCTGTCGTCCAGGCTGGAGTGCAGTGGCGCAATCTCAGCTCATTGCAACCTCCCCCTTGCAGATTCAAGTGATTCTCGTGCCTCAGCCTCCTAAGTAGCTGAGAGTACAGGTGCAAACCACCATGCCAGGCTAATTTTTGTATTTTTAGTAGAGATAGGGTTTCATCATGCTGACTAGGCTAGTCTCGAACTTCTGACCTCATGTAATCTGCCTGCCTCGGCCTCCCAAAGTGCTGGGATTATAGGCGTGAGCCACCATGCCCGGCCTACCCTAGCATTCTTGATAAAACGGTTTCTCTTTTCTTAGTTCCCCTCCTTAATCAAACTTCTGTGAGATTTTCCTTCATCATTAAAGCTAGAGTTTATTTTTCTATCTCCTCATAATTAGTTCCTTCTGAACATATAAAAGTTAACTACCTTGATAATATTCTTTTTCCAGTGACTTTTTCCTGTAATCTGGATCAGATTTATCTCAGTGCTACAGCAACTAACATTTACTCCATATTTACAACTAATTCAACCTTGTCCCTCTGTTCCAATTAACAGTAGAATAATGAAATATATTTTCCAATTTTGACACCTCAGACATTTGCTCGTAGTTTTAGCAGCTTTACTGAGATAACTTTAAAACAGGGATATAACCTTTTATTGTTTGCAAATTTTTAAGAACATTTTTAAAAATCGTGGCTCTTGACCAAACATTGTACTGTTTATTTAATACAAATGGGACAGGGAATAATCTCTTTCAAGGGTAGAGCTAGAACCTAAATACATTTCAGCTTAACAGAAAAACAAAACTGTCCAAAAGTAGAATGAACTGACTCTGGAGATAGCAAATTTTATAGCCCTGTAGGATGGGTAAAGATTAGTAGGATGACTGCTTGGCATATGGATTGTAGAGGAGAATTAGCTATCGGGGATGGGCAGTGGAACATTATGATGAAGACCACAAGTTAGAGAAAGAGAGAAAGAAGGTGAGCGCTGAGTGCTATATTTAAGTCCAAGTTAAGTCATTTAGTAGCCTTGTGACCTTGAGATAAATACTTAATATCTCTAAACCTCAAATTTCTCAACTATAAAATGAAGATAGTGACTTTGGTGTACGTTGTGAGGGTTAAATAAAATTCAACGAGAAACTGTATGTTAAATAATCATAGTGACTACCATATAGTTAGCTCTAACACTCAGTAGATGTTTTACTACTTTATTATTATTATTATCAGTTGGATTGTTTGATTTTATGGGCTCTACCAATTAGGAAAGTCTGTGATTACATAATTCCATTAGAATAGCAGCCTCCTCAAAACTGACAGTTGTATTTTAAGTCATGGCAAAGAAAATGCAGTGGTGTTTAACCATTACAAATAAAGTTATAAGGAATGTTATCACTCTCTGTGATGTGTATAAAGACCCAACTTTCTTATCTGTATGCATACCTAGATTTAGCTCTACTTACGCGGAGCCTAAATACTGCCTACAGTTCTAAAAATTAATATGTAAAATAAAGGGGGAGGAAGAAACCCTCTTTTATGATTTTTTATTCCTTGGAGTTTATCAAATAAAAACTAGAAATTTGGAAGTATGGGTTAAATTCTATTTTCCATAGAATCATATCAAAAGACAGACAAAAAATATTAGTGAAGTTAATGCTCTCTAATTTGCTTCTCTTATGGATAAGGCAATACATTAAGAATTTAGTAAACATTATGGTAAAGCCTCATAACCACAATCATTCTGTTTTACAGATGAAGAAACCCGTGTTTAGGAAGGCTAAGCAAGTTGTGCAATGTCAAAAACGTAATATATGAATGGGGTCAAATGAACTCAGTTCTCAGCCCTTAAAATCTAGGCACTCATTTTATTCCTTCATAGTTCTATACAAAAGTTTTATTCTAAATTAGCAGAGTCTGCATTCATAGATAAAGGGCTAATTCAAGGAGCTGAAAAGTCACAATCTTTTTAGTGCTATTTCACAATTTAGAAGTTAGCACTCTTTCTGACTTTTAGATTGCATTTTTAGCTAACCCTAAAAACATCTGAAACAAAGTAATTTAGTGTTGATTTCTTGTAACAGGTCTTACCCTGACAAGACTTATCCCTCCATCACAGCCCCAGTGGCTATGGGATGAAGATACTTGAAAGGCACAGGGTTTCCAACTAAAATACAAGCATCTCTGCAAACTATTTTCTTCTTTTTAAAAAATAAACTTTTTATTTTAGAATAATTTTATGGTTACAGAGAAGTTGCAAAGATAACACAGAGAGTTCTCATATATCTCACACCCAGTACTTTTTATGATTAACATCTTACATTAATACAATACAGTCGTCATAACTAACAAACCAATAGTAATACATTATTATTAACCAAAGTCCACACTTTATTTAGCTTTCTTCAGTTTTTGCCAAAAGTCCTTTTTCTGTTCCAGAATCCCATTCAGGATATCACATGACATTTAATTGTCACATTGCCTTAGACTCCTCTAGACTAAGTTTTTCCAACTTTCCTTGTTTCTTATGACCTGGAAAGTGTTGAGGAATACTAGCCAAGTGTTTTGTAGATGTTCCTAAACTGGGGTTTGTCTAATGCTCTCTTCGTTATTAGACTGAGTTAAGGGTTACGGGGGAAGAAGCTCACACAGGTGAAGTGTCATTCTCATCACATTACATCATAAGCTCATATGTCTCATCATATTGGTTTGTTGATGTTTAACATGGCCACTTAACTGAAATAGTATTTTCAAAGTTTCCCCACTATAAAATTACTATTTTTTTCCTCTTTCCATAATGTACTCTTGTGAAGGTGTATTAGTCCATTCTCACACTGCTATAAAGACATACCTGAGACTGAATAATTTATAAAGAAAAGTTTAATTAGCTCATGGTTCCTGTGTACAGGCTTCTGCTTCTGGGGAGGCCTCAGGAAACATAATCATGGTGGAAGGTGAAGGAGAAGCAGGCATATTTTCACATGACCAACAGGAGGGAGGGGAGAGGAAAGGTGCTACATACTTTCAAACAACCAGATCTTGTGAGAATTCTATCCCAAGACAGCACTAGGAGGATGGTGCTAAACTATCAGAAACCACCTCCATGATCCAATGACCTCCCACCAGACCCCACCTCCAACATTGGGAATTACAATTCAAAATTACATTTGGGTGGGGACACAGAGCCAAACCATATCAGAAGGCAATCAGTATGTGTAGCCCATGCTTGGGGGATTCTCCTGCATACTACTGAGTTTTAATACCCAAACTTAATAAAACATATATGTAGATATAGCTTTCAAAATAACTTTTTTGGCCCATGGATATGCAGAAAAATTTATACCCTAAGCTCTTACATTTTAAACAAACAAAAAAAATGTGCAAAGACGTCTCAAGTTATATTACACATGCAATTTGTAGAATGTCATAATCACTTGGACACGCTATGAAAAATTGCTAAGGCTCGAAGGTGCCATGCTCACTGAGCTATTCTCTGCCACTGTGCACTTTTCTGTAACACATTTCTATAGTGTCTTTAACGTTTAGCTTTTGATTTTGCCTGGTTTTGTAAAGAGTTCCAATTATTTGGAAAATGATTGAAGAAAATAGTGGAGAATGAAGCAAAATGAACAAAGAAAGCTGGTATAATGGAAGGAAATGTATCAGCATAAAAACAAATCCTTTGTTAACAACCTTAGTCCTTTTAAACATTTTACTCTCTAATATGATGATTTATTTACATATATAATTTGTTATGGCTTATTACTTTCATATTTTACAACTTAATTGAGGAATTGTAACTGACATAAACAAGTAACAGGAAACATCAAAAAGTGAAAAGGAAACTGACTTCCTGTTAGCATATTTTTAAAGAACATTTGATTTTCAGGAATGGATTACCAAAGTAAGTGGTACCTGTATTAAGTATGACATCAACCTCTACTGGTCTTTTAGTAGTGAATGTATAGTCAAAAACTATGGTTAGTATTGAAGAAGTTGTCCAGTCAGGAGACACTTTTGACCTATGTCACAAATACTGATCACCCCCTCTGGAGATGCTGATGCTTGAATCTGTGAGGGACAGAGTTCTCCAAATGAATGTTATTTTTAAGAAAGTTTAGAAAGCTTTTGTAATTATCTTCAAATTGCCTGCCAGGCCAATACTACGCTAAGGTCCTAAGAAATATACGTACTCAACCAACTCTTTTCAGCAAAAGGATATCCATACAGACATTTAGGGAGGGGAGTGATAAAAGATAAACTTCCAAAATATGGACACTAACATTGTTTTAATTCACGTTTGACTTTTTAGTGATTTCACATGAACTCAGTATTTCCAAATAAATTTTATTAGAAAATAACTATTGTATTAGTCTAACGTTACATGAACTACTCTACTGATATGCACAGTTTGTAAAAAATCTGCCACACCTGATTTCTGTGTTTTATTCTCTGACTGCGTTCTCAGACCTAAATGCTATTTTTCCTCTTTTGGTAGAAAATTCTTCCATCTTTCAACTTTCATCTCAAGCATTATTTTTTCTCTAAAGTTTTCTAATATCCCCTTCCAAAGTAAGCTCGACTAGTCTATTCACTGTATTCCAACTGTGTAAATATTTCATCACTGTACCGATAACATGAAGATGTACCTATTTTAAATACCTGCTTATATTTTGCTTTATAATATGCCTGATTAAAAAAGCAGGGGCTGGGATCTTATTTATGTCGTGGTCTTTGTGCCCTCTATACTTTTTGAAACACAGTAAATGCTCAATACACATTTATTGAATGCGTGAAATGTGAAAATAAGACTAATGCACTTTTAACATTTATGTTTATTTAGTTCTTTTTTAATTAAAAATTCTACTGAGGTCCCTGTAACTAGTTCAGCAGTGCATACTTTAGCAATTTTATTCCTTTATAAAATGTATCACTGCATAATGTTTTAAAATACAGATTCACATAGAACCAACATCTGAAGCGTATTCTTTAAAATAAATAATATAATGATGAAGTTGTTACACGTTGTTTCCAGTCATTTATGAATGTTATTATCAAACTGGGGAAAACAAAATTTCCCTGGCCCTCCTAGATGATTTCTCTAAACCCTGGAGCAAAAGGATTGATATATGCTGTGGCATCTGAATCTAGTGTAGATAGCTAGTGTAGTTGCAAATGTTATTCATAGTCGTATAAATACCTAATCCCTGTGAATCGTGCTGGGCTATTTGCCTCAATGATTTACTTCACTAGTGAATTACAGATTGATTTTGAGTCATATTAAAGGTGTTGCAGTTAAAATGTAGATTTGAGTTCCCCCAATGTCATCTTATCTTCATATTTTAGTAGTTATTGAAAAGGAATGTCCAAAGAAGATTTTTGCTGAACCACCCATTAATTTTTGTGCCTATTAAATCCGTGTCTTGCTGCTATTGTATTCCTAAACAAATACACAAACTATTTGCTTACTTTTAATTTAACAATTGAACACGTTGCCAATTATTTCTTAGTGTTTTCTAATAAAGTGCCTAAAATAAATACAGCCCAGTATGAGAACATCATTGATTGATGTAATTTCATGTTAATAGTTTTCATATCATTCCACATGCTCAAATTATTACCTAAAAGTGTGCTATTGGCCACTTTAAATGCTTGTGCACATTGAGCAGCTTTCTCATCGAACTTTCCATAATGACTTCTAAATGCTTTCCCTAAGAGGTTCAAGCCAATTTGAAACCTATTGGTGTGGATGGAAAGTTTAAATTATGTTTCCTAATATGCATTACCCTGCACTTATCAGCACTAAATTTAATCTGTCATCACATTGTCCAATCATCCAGTTTAATTAGATCCTTCTGGATTTCCTCATAATCTGCATGTTTTTTCACTAACCTAAATAATTCTTCGTGATCAGCAGAAATGTAACACCTCACTATCTACTACATTCTCCATATCACTAATGTGGTTTAACAGCCCTCAGCCTGCTATCAGCATCTTGAGCACCCCGCTGTGAAGTTGCTTCCTCTGGAGAAATATGTACTCTTCATTTCAAACAGCTTAATCCGTATTTATCCTTAAGAAAGCATACCCTTCTGATTCTACCAGTTTTATGTGAGCTATCAATATATTTTTAAGGAATTTCACATTTAAACGTATTTCCACAAGTATATAAAGCTTAACCAGTTTGGAATAGTGGATGAGTGGTGTGTTGGCAGAAGTTAAAGAATGAAAAGAGTGAATGAGTTCTAAGGTTTCTTACCAATGTAAGAATATCATGTGCTTGCAGTACTGAGGACAAGAAAAGAGGAAGTGAAGATTTACCAAGTACCTTATAGTAGTGGCTGCCACACATGATTAGCATTGCCATGTGTACTTTATGTGGACAAACTCAAACGCTGAGAACAACTTTATCATCACTTGACTACAAATAGGGAAACTGAAATTCAAAGGAATCTATTCAAGTGCAGCACAGACAGAGTTAAATCCTTCCCATTGGGTTGGGCAGGCTTCAAAGTCATTGATCATAGCCATTAAATTTATTCCAGACATTCTTTTATTATTTTTTACTCTTTTTGATAAATTTTATAGATTACATGACATACACAAAAATCATGTGGTCAGTCATTTCATGATTTGCCATGTGGCATTATACAGGATGTTTCTGAATATTTATTTCTAGAAAGTGTTTGCTTATGGATTTATATTTTCTACAGTACATAAATTGTTTCTTCAAATGACATCATACTTTTCGAGATATGGGTCCTTTTAAACTTATGTGGAATGTAAACAATGCGTTTAATAAAAATTATTATTTCTGTATTATACTATCAGTTAGGACTTCTTTGGTTGGCAGTGAAGGAAAAACAAACTCAAACTGGCTAACAACAAAAACATTCTTGTTGGTGTACTTAAATCACAAGGAAGGCTTAATGCTGAGGCTAAAATGAAGTCACGACAACCCATTTCCCTCCATATTTTGATTCACCTATCCACCATGTTGGTTTTATATCCAAGTGCCACATGATAGCAGGACTGTAAGCAGGTCTAAGCCTGCACTTCCAGGGTTAAACCCAATGTTAGAAAGCTCTTGAGCTTTCTGACCAAAACAGTCTGAGTCTGAACAAAACAGTCATTGTAATCTCTTTTCTCTGGTTGGGGCATGTGTTCAACTCTCAACATTTTCTATGATCAAGGAATAGATAATGTAAGCCATGCCTTAATCATAACTTTGTACCTAGTGCTGCAGTTGGAATTGACTATTCCAGAAAAAATCACACCAAGAGTAAAAGACCTGGGTATCACTTTATTCTATACAAATATATACCATATCTGCAGACATATTCCCTTCTACCATGATTGGCCTTAGCATACTCTTGTTTGGTAAGGTGTATAAAAAATAGTATTACTTAATGTTTGTTGAATTAATTAATAATTGTGTAAGTATATAATGTATGTATAAAGACACATAATTCATGCATAAGTACATCAAACCAACTTGAAATTACAATTTAGTAGGTTAACCCTTAGTTTCTTTTCAGTTGTTTTCCTAGTCACTGTTATTATCTTTTTCCCCTGTTAGCTTGAACAAGTTACAACAGATATATGTAATGATTATTAACAAGGCATATTCTCAATAAATTTGCCAGTCATATAGAAGCAAGCTAAATTTAAATATTCAAAAATCTAGTTAGTTAGGTGATAATTTTGCATTACAAATACTTTTAAGCTTTGCATTATATTTTTGTTTCTTATATACTTATTTCAGAAAGTAATTTGCAATTTTAAAAACAATGTGGCACTCAAATGGATAAAAAGTAGAGAAAAGTTAGTATAATAAAGAGCACAGTTATCAAAGTATAGATAAAATAGTTGAAAATGCTAGGAAAATTTAATGGAATAAAAATTACTTAAAGAAGACAATTGACAAAAGTTTATATGTTTTTCTTAGTTGTAAAAAATATCCTGGCCTGGTGTGGTGGTTCACGCCTCTAATCCCAGAACTTTAGGAGGCCAAGGTGGAAGGATCTCATCAGCCCAGCAGTTTAAGACCAGCCTAGACAACATAGTAAGACCCCATCTCTAAAAAACAGAAAAAAAAAAATTAGCCAGGTGTGGTGACATCTGCCTGTGGTCCCATCCACTTGGGAGGCTGAGGTGGGTGTATCACTTGTGCCTGGGAAGTCAAGACTGCAGTGAGTTGTGATTGCACCACTGGACTCTGACCTGGGTAACAGAGTGAGAACCTGTCTCAAAATAAATACAAAAATAAAGGAAAAGATGCTGTCTAAGTCTTTGTAGTTGTGGAAAATGCATTTCTATGTTATAAGCCAAAATAGTATCTATAGCATAAATTTAATAAAAATAAAACAAATCCAATTAAAACATACCCAGCAGCAAGAAGTAGATATAATCAGTGCTTTAAACACCCCTCAGTGGCCCTTGATCCCCAATGCCACGGGTAACCATTATACTCAATATTGGATCAACAATTCCCTTGATTATCTTTCTGTTGTATGCTGATATTTTATTGTTTAGTGGTATTATATTTTGAAATTTAAATAAGCGGGGA
This sequence comes from Theropithecus gelada, assembly GCF_003255815.1. Classification (NCBI taxonomy): domain Eukaryota; kingdom Metazoa; phylum Chordata; class Mammalia; order Primates; family Cercopithecidae; genus Theropithecus; species Theropithecus gelada. The sequence goes on from NC_037668.1 coordinate 107,730,562, forward strand.
ATCATACTATATTTATTTTTCTGTGATTTGGTTCTTTTGTTAAGTTTTTTTCTTTTTGAAATTCATCCATGTCAACACAATTGCAATTTATAGATTTATATCACTTTAGAGCATTTTAAAAAATTATATGAACTTATTTATTCATCCTTTTATTCCTAGTTTTTCGTTTTTGTTTGTTTGTTTTTTGGCTTTTTTTTTTTTTCTTTTTAGACAGTGTCTTGCTCTGTCACCCAGGCTGGAGTGCAGTGGTGCAATCTTGGCTCACTGAAACCTCTGCCTTCTGGGTTCAAATGATTCTCCTGCCTCAGCCTCCGGAGTAGCTGGGACTACAGGCACACACCACCACACTCGGCTAATTTTTGTATTTTTAGTAGAGACAGGGTTTCACCGTGTTGGCCAGGCTGGTCTCAAACTCCTGACCTCGGGTGATCCGCTCACCTCGGCCTCCCAAAGTGCTGGGATTACAGGTGTAAGCCACTGCGCCCAGCCTTTGGCTTATTTTTGAATGGCAATTTAAAACCTTTAAAATTTCTCCTGGAACAGCTTAAGGTGTGCCACTTGCAAAAACTGTGATTTGAATGATACTTTCTGGAGATGCACATATAATGGTTATATCAGTTAAGTTCTACAAGGAGTTAATATACTCTGCTAGGATTTGGAAACGATTTATTTTTTATTTTATTTTATTTTATGTTATTTTATTTTATTTTATTTTATTTTATTTTGAGACGGGGTATCAGTCTGTCGCCCAGGCTGGAGTGCAGTGGCGCAATCTCGGCTCACTGCAAGCTCCTCCGCCAGGGTTCACGCCGTTCTCCTGCCTCAGTCTCCTGAGTAGCTGGGACTACAGGCGCCCACCATCACGCCTGGCTAATTTTTTTGTATTTTTTTTAGTAAAGACGGGATTTCACCGTGTTAGCCAGGATGGTCTGCATCTCCTGACCTCATGATCTTCCAGCCTCAGCCTCCCAAAGTGCTGGGATTACAGGTGTGAGCCACCGCGCCCGGCCACTGGAAAGGATTCGTAATGAAGGTACAATAATAGAGGCGTGGGCAGTGATGAGGGAACAAATCAGAGATGTTGAGAGACTAAAGAACTAACAATAGGAAATCGTTAGAGCTTATTGGCCTGAAGATTCCTAGGAAATAGGGTTCTCAGAGTTGATTGGGAGTCAGGGCTCTGAGAAATGGGCAGCTGACAGAAGCCATGGCATGAGAATGAAGCAATCAATCACCAGAATAGCTAAAGCAGGGCGAGAGAGGGAGGATAAATATCTGACCTGTTTCTCATTTTCTTCTTTCCTTCCATCTCGACTTTTAAAGTGAATGAGATTTGTTTTCCATTTCCTTCGATTCTCCTCTTTTAGCTTTAATATTGTACAATTGAATTTTACTTTTTTCCTTCCTCCCTCCCTCCGTCCGTCCCTTCCTTCCTTCCTTCCTTCCTTCCTTCCTTCCTTCCTTCCTTCCTTCCTTCCTTCCTTCCTTCCTCTTTACTCCTGAGAATAAAAATTTAACATGTTCGCAGTGTGCTCATTTCCTCTCTTTTTCATGAAAGAAAGCTTATAATTCTATTTAGCTTTAAAATTATAACTTAACTAAAAATAATTTTTTAGCTTTAAAATTATAACTTAACTAAAAATGTGTTCCTTTCTCTTTACTCCTGAGAATAAAAATTTAACATGTATGCAACGTATTCATTTCCTCTCCTTGTCATGGAAGAAAGCTTACAATTCTATTTAGCTTTAAAATTATAACTTAACTAAAATGTATTTTTATATACATGACATTTTTCTAATGTACTCAATGTGTCTAACAAAAACATTAATGACCACCTTTCCATTTTTTTCTCGTCCTTCTTGAAAACTAATAAATGATCATCCTTTATTTAACATTTAGGTTGTTACTATTTTCCTTTCTCATACACACAAAAACTCTAAACTTTCTGTCCTTTAGAAAATAATTCAGCCTTAATATAAGAATATGTAGTTGGAGGTTTCCAATAGGAGGGCTTCCGTTGATGCTCCGTGCTCTTGAGCATGTAGAAAAAGACTTTTTTTTTTTTTTAAATTGGTCAACACAACAAACAACCTCACAAATAAGTCTGTTAGATATGACTCTAGGGCAGCTACTAGTATCAGTTTACTCTGAACTATTCTTAGCAATAAAATACTATGAGGGTTAAGAAATCTTGGAAAATTCCTTGAAGTTTTGTCTTTGTTCCAGGTGGATTGTGTTGCTCCTTCATCATCACTTCCTGCTCTTCCTTCCATCTTGTCTACCCAAATCCATCTGCTACTGCTATATTTTGTCTGACATGACTAGTTCTATGATGCATCTCCCTAATAAGTCTAGGAATACTGTAATAAAATGGTATCTTCATGCTTTTTCCTGGTTTCCAATATCACTTGCAAGAACTTTCCTATCAGCAACCTAGACTTTTCTCTCTGGGCTTTAAACCTTTATCATCTGTATTACATAATTAATACATTTACATAACACTAGTTAAAATGAACTTTCATAGATAAATGTTCTGATGTTCACAACCACATAAAGAGATACAAAATAATTAAGATTAATTCTATTCCCATTATTCAGGTAGAAAATTTAGTCTCATAGTTGATAAATAGCTAGATTTAGTGTTGCGGTTTGTACAACCTGGAGCATGGACTAGAATGCAGTTCTTGAAACAAACCCTGTGTGCTTTCCACTACAGCATTCTGCTTTATTCTGTCTATGTACATTCAAGGATTTTATACTCTCATTTAGAGCAGACATTGTTTAGCTTTTTGCTTGCTAATTACCATGTCTGTCATTGACTACCTTAAATCATTTTACATAATTGTTCATGTCCTAATCATATGTCTACCATAACATTTAATCACTCCTTTATTATTAAATATAAGGTAATATCCCATTTTTTTTTGTTCCCACAAATAACAGTCATGAAATTCTTCGTACATAAATCTTTGCTCACATCACCTTAGGAAAAATTATGTTAGAGGGAATTGCTGGGTTAAAGAGTATGAACATTTTAAGATTTTTGAAATGTAATGCCAAATTGCTTTCCAGAAAGGTTGTATCAATTTATGTTTCTGTTGGTAGTGAATGAGAATTGCTGTTTTAATTTGCTTTGGGGTGGGGTTGGAACTAGGGACTAGTAGTATCACATTTTTACAGTACTTTGGAGGAAATTTTTCTTCCTTCTCTCTATATTACTTTCATGACTAAACCATTTTTTTTATGATGAAGTATTGAATCCATTGCTTAACTAAGAGCTTTTCTGAGTCTCTCATTGATTAGCTGAAAGAGAAAAGACAGAATAAAAGGAAAAATTTCAGAGTAAATATAGAGGTGTACCTAAAAATGGGATTTTTAGGGTGCTGAATGTTATTTCAAGCTTTTCTCCCATTTTACCATGAGCCTTCTTTTTTGCTAAATAAAATGCATGTGAGAGATTCCATCAAAGTAGATTGCACACTTGCAGAGACCGAAGCTGGATCCACAATGCCCACCACCCCTGAGTTGGCTTTCTGCATCAACAATGCAGGAAGTGCAGGGCACATCAAAAAAGCAGTCAGCTAAACATATAACCCCCATTCAGCTAATATCATACACACCATGGTAGCTTAAAAGGCTGTTTCTAGAAGCTCTTATTTATTTTAATACACCTAGGATGACTCTCTCAATAAGCTCATGTTTCTGAAAGTGTTGTCTCAGGCCAACTAGCATTCTAATCAACTAGGGTGTTTGTTTGGTTGCAAATTCCCGGACACTACTGGGGATTTATTGAATTAGAATCTCTGGGTGTGCAGCTCAAAAACTGAATTTTAATAAGCTCTGCTTCTTAGACTTTAATGTACATACAAATCCCCTGGATATCTTGTTAAATGTAGATTATGACAGACTATATCTGGGTTGAAGCCAGAGATTCAGCATTTCTAAAAGGCTCCCAAATGAGGCCAATATCCCTGGGTCATGGGCTCCACTTTGAATAGCAAAGCACAGGAGTTTGAGAATCACAGCTTTAAACCATTATCTATTTTCAGTTTGAATTTCTTTATGGTTAGCCAATCAGGAGAAATTGAGCTAAAAACAGGTTATCCTGTGAGTGAAGCCTAAATGGGATGCTACCAGCAAGAAATCAATCCCATCATAGAACTGGCTATGAAGGCACCCAAATGTGGAGCAAAATTTGTGTAGAATAAGAAAGGAGAAAAATATTAACACAAATGTGGCCTGTTTTATATTCAGGGTCAGGCCTGGAATTCATAACAATGACAAGGTCATTTTCCTACCCATTCTTCACCCTGTACATCCAATGATTCCTCATGTCTCTCTGCCTCACTGTCTCCCTGATTTTCTTGTCCTTGTCATGGACCTTTTGCCATGTTTTTTGTTGTTGTTGTTGTTTGCTTTTTTCTTTGGTTATTGGAGTAAAATCTAAACTATATTATGTGGCAAATTCTGGGCCAATTTATAGATACTCCTTGGTTCTCCTTTTGTCAGAATAGAGAAGTCTTATCATTCTTTTCATAAAAAAAAAAAAAAATGGTTATCCTACCTAAAATTTTACTGAGTAATCAAGTGCATCATTTTATGGTAAAACACCTGATAGACTATGTTACTTAAATTCAAGTGATATTGAATTATCTTCAATTCAGTGTTTAAACACTGAGGGAAACAAGATCTTTGAAGGATTTTATGAAAGGTAAGGTATCTATCCATTTTTCTAGGTGAGAAAATTCTAAATGTATTATAAGAACTTCTGTTCTCTTAAGCACTCTGAATAAAATGAACTTTTGAACAGAAGCTACATGTAGGCAATCTGTGCATATACCACAGCTTCTCTGGAACATCTGTAAGCACATTAGTACAATAAGACACTGAGAATTTAGCAACCAGCAAAATAAAGAAATTATTCTTAGACACTGTAAATACCATTCTAGGCATTTAAAAATCTACTTTGGTATTAAGTTAAATCATCAGAAATCTACATGCTTGTTCTAAGTCACATTAGGTACTGCCTAAACACATATTGAACAGTAACTGTTAACCAGGTACTACTCTAAGCACTTTATTGTGTTATCTCACATGCTTTTTATTTACTTTTCTCAGTAAAACTAAAAGGAAAATACAATTATTTTTCAATTTTATAGGTAAGGGAAACAAGGTATGTAGATGTCAATCAGTTTGCCCAGGGGTGCATAGGTGGGAATCTAGTTTGTCAGAATTCAGAGCTTGTGAAATCAAATAAAATACTTAGGTATATTTTTTTTCCCATTTGTTTCATTTAATGCCAGCAGGTTATTTTGTTATATTTTTTAAACAGTCTGGGAATGCTAACAGAAATATTAATTAAATTACCCCTGTTTCTCTACTCACCTCCCAGAAAGAGGCATTGAATTAAATTGACTTCTCTTTCAATATCAGTAAGGATTATGCTTTTCCTGAATGACCATTTTTATTTTTATCTTATGGAAACTATGAGGCAAGACATTGATAGCGTTTCCATTTTCCGTGTTGGTGCTGGAAGGATTAGAGCTAACAAGCGAATAGTACTGCATATGCTGTTCTAAGAATATTCTTGGAATCTTCAGTGATTTTGCATTGTAAGTACAATGGCGAATAGAGAGAAATGGACTGTTTTGGCTTGGATAAAACTATAGTTACCAAACTGCAGCTAAAGGAAAATAAGCTGGCTGAAAAAAACTGTTAGATTCATAGATTTTAGAGTTGTTGAAGTTGTAGAAATGTTTAGCCTGAATACTATATTTCATTCAGAATAAAATAGATTTTTATTTCCTTTAGAGAGATAATGACAGCAACATCACAGCAAAACCAAGTCTGTTTAAATATCTTTTCAATTAAACAAGTATTATTTGTCAGATGTGTCAGGAAATGTGGTATATTCTGTCAAAATCCAAATATAACAAGGTCTCTGGTCTCAAGGACTTTAGAGCTTATTGGGAGATATGAACAACTAAATCAACAACTATGCATAGTGAGAAACAAGGTGAAAAATGCAATGTCTTAACAGCTGGCACCACAAGTTATTTCAGGTCACTCTGCTTTTGTTTAGAAAAATACCTAAGTAATAATTTTGGCGTTGAAGATGAGACACAAGCACAGCAAAGGAAAAATCAACTTTTCTACATTAGAAATAATATAAATTTAAAAAGAAGAAAGAAAAATGAAGAGAGAGAAGTGAGAAATATGTATAGACCTTATTAAATATGGAAATGACTGATCAAATTTTTATGACAAGAGTATGGAGCAATGAATTTAACTTATTTCTCTTGTTGAACTATGCATCTCTATCAGTTAAGACTTTTGTAGGCAGGGGTTTAAGCTAATTTTTGCAAAAAAGAAAAAAGAAAAATAAAAGAATTTGTTGGTTCATAGAAATAAGAAGCCCATGGGTTGACTTCAAACATAATCTGACCTCACGGGCATAAACATCATCATCAGTAACATTTTCTTCTGCTAGGGCTCCTTCCTTTCACCTCTGTTTGTGCCTGTCCTCTTGCGAGCTAGGTAGAGCAGCTCCATCCACAATGTCTTAGATTTAAATCCAGCAGGAAAGAAGAATATATGCCTTGCAGCTCCCACATAAATCCTAAGGTTCACTCTGATGGTCCACTTCTGAAGCCAACACTCTGAAGAATTTTCATGCTCTCATTTGCTCAAGAAACCAAATGTAAATGGTTAAGTTTATTTTTTAAATGGAAAGTATCACTTGCAAATGTATACCAATTGCAACCTGAGGACTTCTGGCCTGACTTTAATGCTCAAATATTTGCAATAAGGATTCAGATACATTATTATAGTGATCTTTATAGGAGGAAACTACAGAAAGTGATATTTTCATGGAATCTTATTAAAATAACATTTTTATTTTAGACTGGTTTTAGATTCACAGAAAAATTGTGAAGCTAGTACAGAGACTTTACATACCCACAAACACCTATTATTAACATTTTATATTAGTATGATACATTTGTTATAATTAATAAAACAAAGTATCAATTTATTATTATTAACTAAAGTTCACACTTTAGTTTTTACCTAATGTTCTTTTTCTGTTCCAGGATCCCATCCAGAATTCATGATATTTAGTCATTATGCTTCCTTAGGCTCCTCTTGGCTGTGACATTTTCTCAGAATTTTTGGTTTCAGTTTTAATGACTAAGACGATTTTGAGGAGTACTAGTGAGGATTTTTTGTGTTTGTTTGTTTTTTACATTTTTAAATAGAATGTTCCTCAATTGGAATTGGAATTTGTTTGTGTTTAGAATGGGGTTATGGGTTTTGGGTAAGAAGACCCCAAGGGTAAAGTGTTATTCCTATCTTACCCCCAAGGGTAAAGTGTTATTCCTATCAACATGACTTATCACTGCTATTAATGACCTTCTTTACCTGACTGAATCAGTGTTTGTCATGTTTCTCCACTGTAAGTTTGTTTCTACTATAAACAGATACAGGCATTGAGCAGGGTGGGGAGGGGAGTGTATTTGGAACTACCATGAAAAGAGATATGGTTTGGAAAGAGTTTCAGGTAAAATAGACTGCAAAAAAAGAAACCGAGGCTTAATAAGAAGGGCTAAAATGCTTTTTTTAAGTTTAAATAATGCTGCATACCTGAATACAAATTTTTTAAAAGGGTTCTTCAAAGAGCAGTTATATCATGTAAGTAATGATAATTGATGGCCATTATCTGGATTTTAACTTCAGATTATCAAAAAAAAAAAAATAGAAATACAAATTCTGCAACTTTGGAAAAGTACAGTAGATTGAAGAAAAAAAGTGATTCAGTTTTCTTAACTTATAAAAATGGAAACCGATGATAGCATTTCACATTTATTTAGATAAATGCATAATTAGGAAGATAAAGATTTGGGAAAATTGGAATAAAAGATTGAGACCGGGCATGGTAGCTCACGCCTGTAATCCTAAAATTTGGGGAGGTTGACGCGAAAGGATTCCTTGAGGCCAGGAGTTTGAGAACAGCTTGGGTAACATAGCAGGACTCCCTTCTCTACAAAAAAGTTTTAAAAATTAGCTGGGCCTGGCAGAGTGTGCCTATAGCCCAAGCTTATTCAGGAGGCTGAGGCAAGAAGATACCTTGAGCACAAGAGTTAGAGGCTGCAGTGAGCCGTGATTGTGCCACTGCACTCTCTAGCCTCTGTCTCCAATAAATAAATAAATAAATAAGTAAATAAAATTCAGAACTAAGATTTCTGAGGGGGAAAAAGAAAGACTGCTATTACAAGAAAAATATGATACAAAAGCTGGTAAAGGTTTTTAAAAACAAACTGAATACATTGTTGATAATCACTGTCACCATAACATTTCCATGAGTGATACTACGTACTAGATCATCCTAAGACCCTTTTATGTATTATCTGCTTCTCACAACAACCAAATAAGATAAGGTCCATGATCATTTTTACTATAAAGATGAAGAAATTAAGACTGAAAATCACAAAGCAACAGTGGATGGCATTATAGTGTCTCCCTGATGAATTTTCTACCCTGCCTCATGAAGTAGAAGCCATGAGATTTGGCTGAAATGTATTCCACCCTTAATCCAGGCTGGGCTCTATTTCATTTAAAGTTAATTAGTGTAACCAGACCCATTTTACAGCTGTTGTTGATTCAAATATTCCTCCTTGCCCAAGCCAATCAGTTAATTCTTTCACCTTGGTCACAGAAAGTGATGGCCCAATTATTGAAAAAATTATGAGTTTCATTTCATTGTGATTGGAAGAGACACATTCCATAACTCTCTATGCAAAGGAAAATATGAAGATCTGATCCCCCTGGAAAGCTTTGATAGCTTTAAGAAAAGCCACTATGAAGGTAGAACCAAAACATGCAGGGAGACAGAGTTGAGAGAATCCTGGAAAATGGAAGCCAAGTCCATGATGGAACATGCCTGAAGTCGGCCCTATCTCTATACTCCCTAGTTACACCAGCCGACAAATCCTTTTTATTGTGTAAATCAGTTTAAATTGTGTTGTCTCTTACTTGCAGCAGAAATGTTTCAGAATGAATCAACTACTAACTGGTCCAGCCAGGATTCTGCCTGAAACTAAAGGTTCCTACAAAAACTAATAAAATGCCTAAAACATAGGGGAAAAAAAAGGAGATCTAAGATCATAAAACATAAAAGAGACAAAAAAGAAAAACATCAGTTATAATGATATCTTATGACTCTATAATTGATATATGTATTTGTGCAATTGTGTTAGATATTATTTGTGTATAATCTATGACTGTCCACATTAATTATGAGTTTCATAGTCAGAATGTGCTCTGAAGCACAATGTGTAGTTTTAGATCCTGGCTGTATCCCTTTCTAGTTGTGACCTTGGGAATGTTACTTAATACATCTAAGCCTTGATTTTCACCTTTAATATGAAAAATGTAATGGTACTAATAGTGATAGGAGACAAATTCCTAGACAGACAGGGATATGTCCTTAGTGAAACTCAACCTTCAAGCCAAGGACAGTCTAATGCCTGAAAACAGAGCTACCATATCTGGATAAAATCCATGGACCAGAGTGAGAACTTCCATCCCTGTCTTACCCGCTATCTCTTGATTTGATTTTTCTGAATGGTACCCTTTAACTATTGGAGTGATAACTTTTCCAAGCCCATCCATACACCAATCAGAACACACTCCCCGATTCTAAGTCCATAAAAAAAACTGGACTCAGCCTCATAGATGGCTACCCACTTTCAGATCTCCCCTAGTTGTCAAGAGCTTTACTTTCGCTCAATAAATTCTACTCTGCCTTAACTCTTTTCCAGTGTCCGCGTGCCTTCTTCCTGTTGGTCACTAGACAAGAGTCTGGAACTCACTGAACTGTGGGAGGGGAGTGAAAGAGCTGTAACTCTCCTGCTCTCTGATCTATAGACGGGGGAATAAAAGAGCTATAACACTCTTGCCTCAGAAACTACAGGAGTTAAAAAAAACCAAAAAAACAACACAACAGTACCATCAAAAGTTTCTGGTGAAGACTGAATTACCTAAAATATGTAACGTGCTTAAAACAGTGTCTGCAACATAGTAAGAGCTCAACAAATGTTACTCATTTATGTTCATAATACGGATTGATAAATTACCCTACTGAAAAATAAATACTTTCAGATTGAATTTAAGAGCAATAATAAAATATCTGGATGTTTACAAGAGATGAACAAGACAGCAAATAAACTTCAATGTTGAAAATAAGAACAATATACAAATTCTTATCAAGGACATCTCAGGGATCCTGTAAACAGTTGTCTGTTTATATTTGTTGTTGTTGTTTCTTTACAGGAAGGCATCTAGGCAATAAGAGAACTGGAACGTGAAATCTATCTACTCTTCTGTTTCCAAAGCTCTGAATTATGTTAATTTTACTGATCCAACTAACAGGAGGGGTGACTTTTTGTCACTTATAGTAAAGCATTATAAGTAATATTCGGGGGATTCACTAAAATAACAAGACACTATGTCCAATTGCCTGTTGGTATTTGAGTGCCAGTGTAAAACCTAAAATCATTTGTTTAAAGTTACAACAGTAAACAGCATGACTCTAAAAGTTGTAACCTCACATTCTAAGATCAGAGATGCTACTATCTCTGGGGCCTGCCAAAAGTTGATGATACAGTCATTTCAGCAGAATCATTCACTTGATTACATAAAGGGAAGACTGGGAAATAAAAGATGGTGACTTTTGAGGAGAGTGCAGAGTGCCTGAAGAAAGACCATTGTGCTTCCCTACCTTCTGTGATAAAGGGGAGAGAGGGACACTTCTCTCTAGCAAAAGATCTGCTTCCGCTGGGCTTTGGATACAAGCTAAGGAAAGAATTGACAGAGCTGATAGAGAGTGTCATTAGCAGAAGCATGCATTTCCACCATGTGGTTTGAAAAGTACCTATGAAACTTCGCTGGGTTGGATGGACACCATTAGGGGAGCCTGACTTGAAGCACCTTACTACTGCCCCTCCTGGAACTACTCTGTGCATAGGAATACTCAACTGATGACAATGAGTGATTTAGGTCACAATTGAAGAGTGAAGGAAGAAGTCGAGTCTATGCTGGGAATTCTATGCCCAGAGTCTGCATAGTGTACAGCTTTATAAAACCCCTAAATGTGTCTGACACAGAGTTTTCATTTGGACTCTCAGTCTTAGGAAGGAGCAACAGCCTGCAGAACAGAAATTCTTCTGATATTTTCAACATACTTTAAGTGAGACATTGATAATTTGCTACTCTCCCAATAATACTATGAATTATGAAGTCATGACTCCTCTTTTCCATTATATAGCTTTATGAAATTCACTCAAAGATAATTATTTAAAAGTGTGTTTAGTTGGTAAGAATATACAATGAAGGTATTAATAAATGGTTTAATTATATAATAAATCCTTCTATAGTTTAGGAATTGTTATTTTTAAATTAGCAATTCCTAGACATGACTGGATGGTGAGAACCCAGATCATAACACCAGCTGTGTTTGGCTAGCATTAGATGTGATCTTCTGTTGATCTTGGTTTGAGTCTTAATCTTATCCTCCTTTGTTGCTATTGGATAGTAAAAGCACCATAATGTTGATTGTGCCAAAAGGAATATTTAAACACTAACACTGCTCAAAGGTCTGAGAACTTAAGCTAACAAAATTATGGTTCTTTTTTTCCTCCCTTTCTGGCATTTGGTTAAATAGCTTCTAATTATCCAATTTGGGAGAAGTTCTGAAACCATGTCCCAAAGAGTTAAAGCAACCAGTGACTAATAGAAATTCTTGAGTTTGCAGAATGGTGGATAAGAAAGGAAACAACTTGCTAAAACACTGAAACTCCCTCCACTTATGAGATAAAATAACTGGGTGAAATCAGTTTGGCCAACTGGAGTTTGTGCAGAAGTAGCTTGCTGACATCGTAGCTTGAATTTTCATTGCATGTTCCATATCAACTCCCTCCAGAATTTGCACATGCAAATGAGTTAGTATAAAAAATGTAACTGTGCCCGCACAAGGACTTTCCAGACCTCTCCTTTCCTTCCACCAATAACCTGATAATCTCAGAATCCAACCCCTGAACCCTTCCTAATAAAAACACAGTCCTGAAGCCAGCACAGGGAGACAGCTTGGAGCTTGACTCCTGTCTCCTTGGAAGTGGACTTTGAATATAAAGCTTTTCTGTCCTCAAAAACCTGGTATAGTATTGGCTTCTAGCATATTCAGCAGCAAGCCCCTTTTGCTTGATAAAAGTTCCAGGATTCTTCCTGCCAGAGGTTTTACATGTCCCTCTTTTTCCACTGCTTCTCTTAGCCCCTAAAATCTGTTCATCTCATTAACTCTTACTCCATGTTTTAATTCCAAAGCAATAATATCTTTAAAGAAACATTCCTAACCTTCTCAAATGCATTTGTTTTTCTAATGCATACTTTAATAGAACAATGTACTTCTTCCTCTCATCTCTCTCACAGGATAAATTTACCTTAGTGTGATTTGTTGATAAATATCTGTCACTATACTAGATTATATGTTGAAGTCATGTGAAGAATGTGTCTGTTTCCGTTCCTGATGGTATCTACATTAAATAATCCAATGTGACAAGAAATATTTGTTGAATGAATGAATGGATAAAATGATGCTCTGATATATATGAATGTTGATGTTAGACACACTTATCAATTATATGTACTGTAAATAGCATGTAGTAGCATTTCAATGAGTGTTTGCTGATTGACGGATTTGACTATCTATCCCTGCTCTGATCTCCTTTTTGGATTTGATTACATTCTTTTTACCCCTTCCAGCTTTATTAAAGTATAAATGACAAATAAAATTGAATGTATTTCTAGTATACAATTTGATATTATAATATATATATATTGTAAAATTATCAGATCAAGCTAATTAACATATCTATTATCACACATACTTATTGTTTGGGGGGTTGAGAATATTTAACATGTATTCTCTTAGCAATTTTTAACTATATAATGAATTATTATTAACTATAATCATCATGCTGTGTAATAGATCTCCAGAACATCTACATCCTGTCTAATAAACTTTGTACCCTTTGACCAGCATCTCTCCATTGCCCCTCACCCAGCCCCTGGTAACCACCATTTCATTTTTTGCTTCTGTGAGTTCAACTTTTTCAGGTTCCACATATAAGTGACATCAGGCAGTAATCGTTATTCTGTGCCTGGCTTATTTCACTTAGCATAATGTCCTTCAGATTTATGCATGTTGTCTCAAATAGCAGAATTTCCTTCTTTCTGCATGCTGGATACAAATGGCAGAATTTCTACATGATGTCTCGGGCAGAATTTCCTTCTTTCTATATGTTAGATAGAATATAGAAAGAAGGAAATAAAAAGATAGCATGTGTATATATACATATATATATACACACACACACACACACACTAGATTTTCCATTAATCCAACAATGAACACTTAGGCCAATTTCATATCTTGGCTACTGGGAATAACGGAATAATGCTGCAATGAATGTCGATATGCAAATATCTCTTCAAGATCCTGTTTTCAGTTCTGTTGAGTATATATCCAGAAGCAGAATTGCTAAATCATACAATTATATTTTACATTTTCTGAGAAACTTCCATACTGTTTTCCATGATGGTTATATTGATTTACATATCCGCCAACACTATACAAAGTGTTCCCTTTTCTCCACATCCTCATCAACACTTATTTTTTAATAACAGCCACTCTAACAGGTTTGAGGTGATATCTCAATGTGGTTTTAATTTGCATTCTCTGGTGATTAGTGATGTTGAGCCTTTCCGTTGGCCATTTTTATGTCTTTTGTTGTGTTGTAGAGAATTGTCTATTCAGGTCCTCTGCCCTTTTTTCATTGTTATTTATTTTCTGACTGTTGAGTCATTTGAGTTCCTTGCATATTTTTGATAGCAACCCTAGTCAGATACATGGTTCACAGATACTTTCTTCTATTACATAGATTGTCTTTTCACTCTGTTGATTGTTTCCTTTGCTGTGCAGATGCTTTTAATTTTGATGCAATCTTTTTTGTCCATTTTTACTTTTGTTACCTGTGCTTTTGGGGTTGTATCTGAAAAATCATTTTTTCTACACCAATGTCAAGATTTTTTAAAATATTTTTTTCTCGTAGTTTTATATGTTCAGGTCTTACTCTTAAGTCTTTAATAAATTTGAAGCTTTTTTTTTTAACATAGTGTGAGATAAAAGTTCAATTGTATTCTTCTGCATATTGGCATCTAGTTTTCCCAACGCCATTCACTGGGGAGACTCTCCTTTCCTCATCATGTATTCTTGGCATCTTCCTTGAAATTCAATAGACTGTAAATGAGTGGGTTTGTTTTTGGACTTTCTATCCTGTTTTATTTGTTGATATATCTGTTTTTATGACAGTACCATGTTATTTTTAATACTATAGCTCTCTAGTATATTTTAAAATAATGTAGTACAGTGCGCCGACTTTGTTCTTTTTGTTCAAGATTGCTATGGCTATTTAGGTTCTTGCATGGTTCCATATACATTGCAGTATTTTTTTCTGTTTGTGTTGTCTTTTTTCTGTTTTTTTTTTTTTTTTTCTTTCTTTCTTTTCTGTCACTGGAATTTTGATTGAGATTGCATTGAACCTGTATTTGCTTTAGGTAGTTTGGACATTTTGGCATTATTGAGTCTTGCAATCAATAATCCAGGAATATCTTTCTATTTATTTGTGTCTTCTCAATTTCTCTCATCAATATTGCATAGTTTTCACTGTTTAGATCTTTTATCTCCTCGATTTTTTCCTAAGTATTTTTTATGTTATTAAAAATGAGATGGTGTCTTGATTTTTTTTCATCTAGTTTGTTGTTAGTGTATAGAAATGCTACTGATTTTTTATGTTAATTTTGTGTCTTGCAACTTTACTGAATTTATTAATTCTAGCTGTTTTCTGGTAAGTCTTTTTTATGCATGAGAAAATGTCGCTGGCAAACAAAGACAAGTTTGCTTCTTCTTTTTAAATTTAGATGTCTTCCTCTCCCCTCCCTTCCCCTCCCCTTCCCTCCCCTCCCTTTCTTTCCTTCCTTCCTTCCTTCCTTCCTTCCTTCCTTCCTTCCTTCCTTCCTTCCTTCCTTCCTTCCTTCCTTCCCTCCCTTCCCTTCCTTTCCTTTATTTCTGTCTTGTCTTTTTTTTTTCTAATTGCCTTTGCCAGAACTTTCAGTACTCTGTTGAGTAGAAGGAATGAGAGCAGACATCCTTGTTTAGTTCTTGATCTTACAGCTTTCAGCTTGTCATCACTGAATATGATGCATGAACTTCTCATGTATAGCTTTTATTATGTTTATGTACATTGCCTCCGTATCTAATTTGTTGAGAGTCTTTATTACAACAGGATGTTAACTTTTGTCAAATGCCTTTTCTGTACCTATTTAGAGATTTATTCTTTATTGTGTTAATGTCATGTATCACACTTATTGATTTGCATATACTAAACCATCCTTGTATCCCAGTGACAAATCCCATTGATCATGGTGTATGATCCTTTTAATGTGCTTTTGAATTCAGTTTGGTAGTACTTTATTGAGGATTTTTGCATTTATGTTCATCAGGGATATAAACCTGTAATTTTCCTTTTTCGTAGTGTCCTTGTCTGGTTTTGGTTTCAGGGTAATGATGGCCTTGAAAAATGAATTTGGAAGTATTCTCTCTTCTTCAATTTTTGGAAAGAGTTTGAGAATAATTGGAGTTAATTCTTCTTTAAATGTTTGGTAGAATTAACTTATGAAACCACCAAGTCCTGAGTGTTTCTTTGTTGGGAAACTTTTGAGTATTGATTCAATCTCCTTACATGTTATCAGTCTATTCAGTTTCCCATTTCTTCATAAATTGGTTTTAGTAGGTTTTATGTTTCCAGGAATTTATCCATCTCTTCTGGATAAATTGGGTTATCCAATTTGTTGAAATATAATTGTTCATAATTATCTCTTATGATCCCTTGTATTTCTGTGTTATTGTTACAGGAAAGGGGTCCCGATCCAGACCCCAAGAGATGGTTCTTGGATCTCGTGCAAGAAATAATTAAAGATGAGTCCATTTGTAAAGTTAAAACAAGTTTATTAGGAAAGTAAAGGAATAAAATAATGGCTACTTCATAGGCAGAGCAGCCCTGAGGGCTGCTGTTTGCCCATTTTTATGATTATTTCTTGATGATATGCTAAACAATGGGTGGATTATTTATGGCTCCCCTTTTTAGATCACATAGGGTAACTTCCTGATGTTGCTATGGCATTTGTAAACTGTCGTGGCACTGGTTGGAGTGTAGTAATGAGGATGATCACAGGTCACTCTCATTGCCATCTTGGGTTTGGTGGGTTTTAGCCAGCTTCTTTACTGCAACCTGTTTTATCAGCAAGGTCTTTATGACCTGTATTTTGTGCCAATCTCCTGTCTCATCCTGTGACTAAGACTGCCTTAACCGTCTGGGAATGCAGCCCAGTAGGTCTTGGCCTCATTTTACCCAGCTCCTATTCAAGATGGAGTTGCTCTCGTTCACAGGCCTCTGACAATATCAATTGTAATGTTTTCTTTTCCATTTATAATTTTATTTGAGTCTTTGTTCTGTTTCTTAGTTAGTCCAGGTAAAGGTTTGCCAACTTTATCTTTATAAAAAACAGTTTACAGGTGCTGCCCTGGGGGTTAGGATTGCAGGAGCTGCCCTGGAGCCTGGGCCACAGGGACAGGCCTGCCACTGGGGTGGGCGTGGAGGCTTAGTTTGCAAGGGGCGAACCTGGACCCTGGGTCTGCTGCAGTATGTAAGGAAAGGAGTGGCTAGCTTGGATCCTGGGCTCACAGGGGCCAGTCTGGTACTGAATGGATCTGGAGCTTGTATTCATAGAGAGTGGTCTAGAGCCTGAGTTTGTGGGTGGTGAGCTGGAGCTGAGTTCTGTGGGGGCTGGCCTGGTGTTGAGGTGGGCCTGGAGGCTAGGTCTTTAGGAAACAGCCCATCACTGGGATTTTTTTGGACAAAGCCGAAACCCTGGATGTCCGGGAGCATGGGGCTGAAGAGGTGGGACTGAAGCCTGGAAATACAGGGGCAGGCCTACAGATGAGGCCATGGGTGCTGGCCTAGAAAATGGGGTTGTGGAGGCCAGCTAGGGTTTCATGAGGGCAAGCCTGGTGCTAGGATCCACAGCAAAGTCAGGTTCCCACTAACTTCACTCTCCTTCCCCTACAACACAAAACATCCGTCTCTTTGAGCTGTGCCACCCAAGCTTGGGGGAGGAGTGACACTGGTAATATGAAACTCCTTTTCCTGTCCTCTTCAATGAGTCTTTTCTTATGTCTGTGCTCTACTCAAGTGTTGCAGTCTCTCACCATTTAGCTCTTGTGAAGATATTTTCACACATACTTGTTCAAATTGATGTTTCTCTAAGGAGACACTGAAAGTCCAATTCGGCTACCTTACTCTAATTACATTCTCAGTTGGATTTTATTTTCCTTTATATTATTTGTCTCATAAATATAAGCATCACCTCACCACCAAGTCTTATATTGGAAAAGGCCTTGTGATCCGCTAGTGAATATGACTCTGATGACTAGAGAAACACCAGGGTCCTCTGTGTCACGCAGATTAGATAAACAACATGGACGTACATGAGGTGGTTTTAAGGAGTGGAAAGTTTAATAGGCAAGAAAGAAGAAATGCTCCCCCTTGTACAGAGGGAGGGGGTCTCCGAACGGAGAATAACCCCAAGTGCTGTGGGAAGCAGTCTGTTATATTGGGAGGCTGGAGGAGGTGGTCTCTAGTTTGCATAGGGCCCAGGGCATTGGGTTGACCAGGTGTGTCATTCACGTAGCCCAGGAAAAAACTGGCCCTCCCTCAGTAGCCTTTTAATATGTAAATGCAGGTCACCATGATGGTGTTATCTGGAGGCTGCTATGATACCCGGCCCACATGGTGACAGGGAGAAGAGGGCTGCCACCATATTGGGTGGACCTGATTTTCTAATCACCTGCATTTGCATATCAATGCTTGCTGGTCTGGTTTTTCAAGCTGCTTTCTGTTAGTAAAGAAATGTTCTGGGAGCTGCTTTTATTAAAAGAAAAAGCCTTACCAAGGACTCATTTTACCTTGTCTATCTACCTAAAATAATTTATTAATAACTCTGTAATACTACTGCTCCAAAAAGTGCTTACTGAATTAAATTAAATTGAATGACCATGTTTGTGGTTTCATTTACCTTTTTTTTTTTTTCCGCCTCTGTCATTTCAATTTTTTTTTTTTTAATTGGTGTAAATTACATTACTATAAAGAAATACAATGTTCTTCTTGAAAAAAAAATATTCTTCTGCATTTGACCCTTCTGAAGGTCTTACAGGCTTTATGAAACTTTTAAGATTAATATCATTGTTTTTTCATACTGGTTTTCATTTTCATTCTCTTCATAGCCACTATAAAACAAGTAGAGTTCAATTAAGGAAAGTATGTTAAATCTGAACTCTGACAGCTTTCAGAACTATTCAGGTTAAAATAAATGAATAGAGGCAAAATAAATGTTGTACTTCAAAAACCCATGTTTTGATCTGAACTCAACATTTTGCACTTTTACAACCAGTTTAGTATAAAAACTAAAGTTTTTCTAGATATGATTCTCTTATGCATAAAAATTTTGGTTTAATATTCATTCATCTTACTAAAATATAATCAAATAAACATCATTCATTTTTACCATAAACTTTAAATAATACAAAGATATTCATCAGATATATTTCATAGCTACAGTGAAAATGTCTGACAGTTTTGCAAGCAAAATACAATGCTGCATATAAATTATATTACTGCTCATGTTTTATTTAAAATATTCATAATATACATTTTGTAAATACAATATGCAGTACAAGAAAATGACAATATTGTAATTGGACTTCTATGAAAAAGTTTGTCTCTGAAAATTTTAGATGAAATCAATCTTTCCTGAATATTACTGGAGGTTAAGAAGACTAATTTGCTCATCTTGTTTCATATACTGGGAAGTGTATTATGAAAGACATTACTGTCACTCTTTGATTTCACTTTAATCAATAACCTGGTAAAAAAGTATAGCTCAATTATAAACAAATATTCTTTACTTTTTACAGACCTCATCATGCTATGAGTAAGTCTACACAAATATAGGTACTTCAATGTTTCCTATTAGATTGTTATATATTATCGTTTCAACTTAAATAAATAAGGTGGTTTTAATGCAAATATTGTACAAATATTGTAAGAATATGATGTAAGCTTTAAGTTTCAGGAATATATCATTACTCTCTAAATATGTGTCATTAATGATACCTCACCACAATGAAAATATTATCATAAAATTGTCTTTATGTGAATAATGAAGTAAAATGAATCTTGGGGCAACAAATAATTTAGAAGAAATATTATTAGAGTGTACTGGGTCATTGAAGGAGAACCAAATTAAATAAGATTTTCAGTAGTTTTTTCCTTGCCATTAGTAACCTTTGTAGGTCCAGAAGCATGATTTCCAAGTGATAAGTCTATTATAAAAAGTATTCACATCTGATTGGCAGGTGTTTATTTTTTTGATTCAGTGAGTCAGATGATAAGTAGCAATACAAATGCTTTTGAATTTTTTTACAGTGTTTCGAAAGAAAAACCAAGTAGATTTTTTGAAATTAAAGCCAGCCTGCATTGTTAGATGTTCTTAGTAAATTTTCAAAATATCAGAATTGGGGATATTCTAGCATTTGATATATTTTTTCTAATGTTTTACAACTAAAACCTCAGAGTGATCAAAAATTTTCCCCTTCTAAATGCTTGAATTATCTTCTTAAAATAAATAAAACTTTAGAGAATGCCTATCAATTTAGAAAGAATACAGTCTGTGGGACCTGGAAAAAACATAGATAGTATATCTGCTTAGACTTTTGAAGCAGACTATTCACGATTTCACATCACATATGAGAAACATTACAATGCCCATTTATTCTGCCAAACTGCAAATAGTTTGAAGCATGAAGTTATGAAATCATAAGAGAATAATTTGCAACATGACTTAATATCACCTATACAATTTGAGATCAATGAGTTACTACCTTTATTGAGTGAAGTTTGTTACCCAGCCCAATCAACTTATCTTTATATATAATGGTAAAATATAAAACATTTGGAATGTGTGATGGCAAAAAAGACCACTGTCGAGATTTTTAAAACTAGCTTTTGTTTATAAACATCTGCAGCTAAGAGGAATGGAAAGGAGTGTTCACAAACTGAAAGCTTGGTGATCGCCACAGTCCAGATACTTAATACAAAGACACAATAGGCTTTCTTATACTTCATTCTAATTTAGAGCCTCCATTTAGAAATTCCTTGTAGTCAGTGAGGTAGAGGGACCTCATAATGCTCAGGTACTACTTAGGCAAGAGAGCAGAGACTTGTGATACTGAGAAGGGATGGGTGGATCTGGCAATCATATGTTAACAAACTTTATAAAAACTATTCGGGAGAAGTGCAGAGAACCAATATTTGAAAGAGTTCAAGTTTTATAGTAAAATGTTAATGTTTTATCATTTAATTGAGATGAGGATTTTTAAAATCTAATTATTATTACATTGAATGTATGTAAGAGTTGAATTCTTCATTATTTGCCTTCATTCTCTTCAACTGAAAACTTTAAATAGCCAAAGAATACCATGATCTGGAGTGTTATTTTTCTGATATGGCCTTCTTAGCATGTAGTTGAAACATAAAACTAGCTTACTGAAATGTGTAGCATCATGAAATGGCAAAAAACAGGTGAGAAACTAGAGCTCATTAGTTGAAACACCTTTTTTTAAAAAAAAAAAAAGATGAAAAAATACAGTCTCTGTAACTGAAATGAATAATGCTTACAGTGCTTATGAGAGTAAATTGGTTTACCTGTAGTGAATTTGTTTATATTTAGCTGTCAAATAGTATATGAATTACTTGTTAATATAAAAGGGTTTTCAAGATAAAACTAGAAATAGACTCACATATTTCTGTCTCTTATTATGTTATTAATATGTTAAACATTTCATTGAACAGTGTTTCATTCAGAGTAGAAATTAGTGTGACTGTCGGAAGCTCCTTTTCTTTGCATATATTGTATATTGATAGCTAATTAAATCAAATTTATCATATTTTTACAGTGCCCCTAAAAAAACACAGTATGTAAACATAAATTTCTCCTAAGCAAATAACACGAAGATATTTGTTCATACTTGTAATCTAACAAGTATAATCAAGTGAAGAAAAATATCAGAAACAATCTGCTCATTTACCCATTTATAAAAGTCTTATTTTAAGAGTATTTTGAAAAGGAGTAGAATTTTTCTATTAGAAAATATTAGGAAAATAACTCTACTTTTAGATAGCAATAAATAAACAAAAAATGTGGCTATTGGACGGAAATTTGGCCAGCTTAGAAGTTTTATTATGTGTAAATAAAACCAGTCCTTGGTAAGCTTTAGAACTTCCTTTCCACCTCTCAAAATCTATGTGCCAAATATTCTTCTGAGCATTAGGACCCAAAAAGTAAACAGACAGTTTAGTGACACTAAACTGAAACAGTCTATAATGTAATGTACCAAAAAACATTAATCAATAATTTTACAATAATATAATCAGTTAGGATTGTATGAAAACATATGCATATATATGCAAATCACAACAAGAAACAATATCTGCAGCTATGAAACTGTGTAACAGGTAGGGGTTAGGCTTAATTTATAGGGGACAAGGAGAACTGAGATCTCAGTGAGTTTTATCAGCAAAGAAGAGGGAAGTTATAGTAAGGTCAGAGCTTCTAAAGAGAGAATTTCAGGTGCAAAGTCCTGAAGTTATAAGAGAGTTTTGTACATTGAATAGTAGATTAAAATATTCTGTGGAATATTGAACAGCATCACAAGAAGCATTAAGATAATTAGAAATAACATACATATTGACATTTCCAAACAAACAAGGTGTCACTCATCAGATACATTCGTGTTGATTTTATTACCTTAATTTTGCCACATCCTTCCCTGGCTCTCGGTTTAGTTATCTTCTGTTGCTATTGTCAAAGTCAGATTCTAGAAAGCCCAGTGGATCTAAATGGTAGAGGACACTGCTTCCTTTAATAAGCATGTGCACTTTGATTAATCAAATCCCTTCCTTACAATAAGCTCCTAAGAAGAGTTTTCTTTCCTGGGATAGAACAGAAAAACCCAAGAGATCTGCACAAATTGATATGTACATGTTCTTTTTCCACATTTATTCAAAAGTCAGTATTTTGGCAGATATGTAATTCAGAAAAAAATTGAGGACTAGATTATTGATATTGTACCTATTGGATCGTAAATGTATACTGTTTCCCTTTCTTCACTCTGCAAACCTTGAAAATCCATGAGAAAACAATATATTTATTAATCTCTGTATTCCCCAGGATCCAGCATGGTAGTTGTTAAAAGTAACTATGAAGTGGATGCCTAGAGCTTGTTATATGTCTGTGCCAGAGATATGTTCATAGACATTACTATGTGGTGGCTAGCAACTGGGCAGTGGTGACACAACTTTTTTTTTTTTTTTTTTTGGAGACGGAGTCTGGCTCTTGTCACCCAGGCTAGCGTGCAATGGTGCTATCTAGGCTCACTGCAACCTCTGCCTCCCGAGTTCAAGCGATTCTCCTGCCTCAGCCTCCTGAGTAGCCAGGATTACAGGCTTCTGCCACCATGCCTGGCTAATTTTTGTATTTTTAGCAGAGACGGGGTTTCGCCATGTTGGCCAGGCTGGTCTCGAACTCATGACCTCAGGTGATCCACCCACCTCGGCCTCCCAAAGTGCTGGGATTACAGGCATGAGCCACCATGCCCGGCAGGTGAGGCGACTATTATACCAAGAGGAATGAGTATGGAAATCAACAAACTCATTTCAGGAAGAAATGTGTTTGAGAATAGCTTTTTAAAAAGACAATCCAGTCTCCATTTTATGCCTCCTGGGACAGTACTCTCACACCTTAAAGGGAAACTGTTCCATATTTGTATAGCCAAGTGTTACACTGATCTAAAATCTGTGCTCTTGTGTCTTCTGCCCATGGATGCAGACTCTGCTGAATAATGCAGCCCATAATTGCCCATAATGCAGTTCTCCAAGCATTTATAGGCTCCTCTCAAGTTTCGTCACTGCATTGCCCCGGACTCATTTGTATAATGTTTTCTTATAAGAAGCAGATTTTATATCCATCCTCATTCTTGCACCCTGCTATATACATTATGTATTAAATATTTTCATAAAATGGTATCTATAGTTAAATTCATCAGAAGTAAAAAATCTGTTAAGAATAGTGAATTATATTAGGAGAAAGAGCACATAAGGAAAAAACAAAACAAAGAAAGAAAGACAACACGAGAAACACAGCCACGTTAATTTATTACACAAACATTTTTTGTCAAGCAATTATATATCAGACTGAGATTTAAAAAAAGAATAATATACATTATTTTCTCTCAAGAACTTAGTGTCTAAATGAGAAAGATGGAAACGTAAGCAAATAATTTCAATTCAGTGTGATATTTGCCATAAAAGAATAATATATTCCAAAATTGTTACTTTATTTTTAATTCATGAATGTACTCAAACCCAGTTTCTTTCAGAGTTCTAAAATAATGTGAAAAAAATATTATTCTCTGGATTCTTTCTCTTTTTCCTAGTAATTGCCATATACCAAAACTTCGCTGCCTATCTAAAAACTGACCACAAGTCTATCTACCACTTCCTAGTATAACTCTCTATAGCAACAAAGAAATTAGAAATAGAAATGGCTAGTTCTATAGAAGGTAATGGCACTTCAAAGACCACAGAGCACACTCCAAACAAAAGTCTCTAGGCTATCTCTTTTCACCTCCTCCTGCTATTTCAAAAGAGCTAAGATTTCAGTCTCTTCCACATACAGCCGCCTTCTTCCTCTAGGTCAGTTACTCCAAATTCATTCCAAATGAGCCTTCAGTGGGCATGTGATGTATTGTGCTGACTACACCTTTCAATATGATCCCTAAGAAAGCCAGATATTTGCTCCCATCCCCTTTAGTGAATGGATTATTTTTGATTTGATTTGCTGGGATTTGGGGCAGAGATTTGCAATGAATTTAATTTTATTAAATTCAAAAGAAGAACATACTAAGGGAATTACGGGACTTTGTTTTCAATAGGTTCAATGGATGTGAAAGTAGGTAAGTGAAAAGATAATCCATAAAAACAAACTATTGCTTGGGGTTTTATAACTGTAATTGTATTCCCCTTTGTCTTTCTCGTCCATCCCTTTTACACAAATCATCTATTCCAGAGTTGATTTAAAAAAGCAATTGTTTAATGATGAACCTTGAATCAAGAAATAAGGTTTTCTGGTGATAACTTCATTTTTAAGTGAAGGAGGCAATTTATTCACTCAGGTACATTTCAAAACTGAACATCTATTTCTCAGGAGACTTTTTAGCAATTATAAAATGAAATATGTCTTTTTCTTTAAACTATATACTTACCCCGTTTGGGACAAATTATGTAAAGGATTAATACATCTACTAATAATCATAGGAGAATAGTATACATTACAATCAATCAGATTCCTACTTTACAAATAATTAGGGGATGATCAGAAAGCATAAAAATTGGAAAAAAAAATGTTATTTATAAACTGGACCTTTAACCTCATCATTTAAAGGTTAAACCTATTCGTTAGAAGTTTTCTCTCCATGCCTCCAAGCAGGTATGTTGATATTTTTGGCATAGATATGCAGTCAGGCAAACCAATTACCTTCTTCCCTGTCTGCTAAGGATAAAACATAAATTATGAGGTTTAGCCTATAGGTGACTTACACAGCAGTTCAAGGGAAAAAAAATAATTTTTAATAAAGTTTTGAGCCCATGCTTTTTTTTCCTAAGGCACAATATAGCTGTTATTTATAGTTTCACTGAAAAAGCTAGTGGTGAATTTTCAGCACTTCATGTAACTAGCTTTCTGCTTGGGAAGCCAACATTACATTCTAAAACCAGCTAAGAATTTGTCTCTGACAGCAAGATTTTAAAGGAGAGAAAGGAATCTTTTTGAGAAATCCATAATTAAACAATAACAGTGCTGGTATGAAACCAACTGCAGTTTTGTAAAATGTACATTTTTACTTTAACTATTAAGAGAGCTTATTCCTTTATAGTAGTGCCATATCTAGGCAACTGAAGTAAGCTAAAAATCTTCAATAAAGCACTTCATTAATGGATATATTAATTTCCTTCAAAGACTGGATGAAGCAATTCTTAACCTAGCAGAATCTAGGGTATTCAGAAGCATGTCCCATCATTTGATGTTATTTAGAGAGCTACTTAACCCAATCCCTGCACCTGTGTTTCAAACATTATCCATTTACCACCTGGGTTATTTTACTTTCCTTTTCCTCTCACTTATAGTGCAAAACTGGTGGTAGTGTCAAACTGAGAAGGTACTGACTGCCTGAGAGAATCTTTCAAACTATAATTGTCCTTTATTCAATGTGCTTTAGACTGTACATATATCCTTTCAAGTTTACCTACAGGAAGTATTTCTCAGCTGTTCTTCTGTGCTAAATTCCCAACAGTACCTCAGAGCTCTAAACCACTCTTTCTTCAAAAATGTAGAGGTCTCTCCCCTTCTCTTAATCTTGAGGCTCTCTCTAGAGACTTTCCTATTTCTTGCTTTCAGTTCATTGGCAAATGTCTTTCTTGATTGGAAATGCGATACTCATTTTCAAGACAATTCCATCTCTAATATCTCTGCCATCTTATTTTCATTATTCTACTAAAAATTCACTTTCAAATATCTCAAAAGATGTCTTCTTATAAAATCCAGTGGCTTTTTGTGACTCAACCTGCAGCTATCCCTCTGCCTTTCTTTCAAAGTAAAAGAATCTTTTATTTTTAGCTAAACCTATGGCAATCTAGAATAAAGACATGCCCTGATCTCCTTTTAGTTAGGAGTGAACAGAGCACTCATTCTGGCCAGTGGGATTTAATCAGAAATGTCCTGACATATTTTTAAAATATTTTCTTCAAAGGAGAGGTCACCCTCTGTTTCATCCTTTCTTCCTTGATACTGGCTGTAATGTGCACATGATAGTGGAGATCTGGCATCCACACTACATCATGATTTGGAAGCAATAGATTGTGAGGCAGCTTAGTAGAAGGGGCCTTCATCTTTCACAACTTCATGTAACCACCCTACTCCCCTACCCCAGAAGCATTATTGACATAAGATTCTTTTGGTTGCTGCTTCACCAGCCAGAAATTTCTGAGGCCAGCAGCGCTCCTGCCTGGGCTTCACTTGGCTCCAGGCTGGCCACTTGACTTGCTCCGCCCACTTGGCCCAGCAGGCTGCGCTCAGCTGTCACTACTGGCCCGGGTCTCATACCTGTTGAGGATGAGCCAGGTGTGCTGGCTTCTGTGGCAGGTTGGGCAGCTCCAGGGGCTGACACAGGTGCCGGCTCCATGCAAGGCTGTGGCTGGACCAGGCATACCACAAGCAGCTTCCACCCTGGGCTCTGGTGTCTGGACGAGGGGAATGTGGAGGGGCCTAAAAAACTAGGAGACACCAGCAACCATGGAGCTTCAAGTGAGTGTTAAAGCATGTCACAGTTCTGGCTCGGGGAGTACCAAGGTCTGGGCCCCAGAAGGGTTGCAGCTTGTTCATATTGCAGTTCATTAGTTCCCACCATCCACACGCTTTGGCAAATGGCGGCATGTCTCAGCTCATTTGGTCCCTCCACCCCACTCCAGTCCACAGCTCTTGGGCTGGCCTGGCCCTTGTGCCACCACTTTCTGTCATGTGGGACAGCGGCCCAGTGCTGGGGGAAGGCAGGACAGCTGCAATGGTACAGCTCCTTTCATACCAGCTGTTTGGCATGTCCTGGATTTTTGTCCTGTATTCAAGAAGAATGAGGTTACATAGGCAAGTGAAGAGTAAGCAAGGTGCAGAAGAGTTTTATTTAACAAAAGAACAGCTCTTAGTGGAGAGGGGACCTGAAGTAGGTAGCCCCTACCTGAAGGCAAGTACTCCCAAAGTGTGGCTAAGTCCAGGGTTTTTATGGGTTCAGAATGGGGGAGTGTGTGCTGATTGGTCCATGGCAGGCCTGGAAAAAGCACCATTTGATTGGCTAAGAGGCATTGAGAAAGTTCTCACTCCGGTTCATGGACTTCACCCGGAACTGGCAGCCTGGTTTTCAGACTTCGGGCTGTTTTGGGCTTGAAGATGGGATTTCATTGGGGACCCGCCCCTTTCTGCCTAGGAATTTGTCTACCTCCTGCCTCTATCATTATCTCCAAACTTCTTTTATGTGAGATTGAAAATAAACCATTTTGCTCATCAGCTAAATCTTCTTAAAAGAGAACATTATGACGTTGATTCTACACTAAAGCAGTCTTTTTAGTCAGGCATTCTCACATCTTTGTTTCTTCCTATGCTATTTATTTTCTCCAGAAGACAATTAAATTCAACACAATGATGTAGTAAATTTGACACACTACCAGGCAAATATTTGATAATTTCTCATTCCATGGTGTATATGTAGCACATTTCCTTTATCCAATCCACCATTAATGAGCAGCTAGGTTGATTCCTTGTCTTTGCTAGTGTGAATAGTCTGTGATGAATGTATGAGTTTCATCTACCTTTTTGGTAGATAAATTTATTTTCTTCTGAATATATATACCCAGCAATGGGATTTTTTGGGTCAAATGGTACTTCTATTTTAAGTTCTTTGAGAAATCTCCAGACTGCTTTGCACAGTGACTGAACTGTTTTACATTCCCACCAACTCTGTATATGTGTTCTCTTTTCTCTGCAGCCTCACTGGCATCTGTTGTTTTTTGACTTTATAATAATAGTCATTCTGACTGATGTGGGATGGTATATCCTTGTGGTTGTGATTTGCATTTCTCTGATAATTAGTGATGTGGAGCGTTTTTTGTATGTTCGTTGGCTGCTTGTATGTCTTCTTTTGAGTAGTGTCTGTTCATGTCTTTTGCCCACTTTTTAATGGGGTATTTTTTGCTTGTATATTTGTTTAAGTTTCTTATAGATTATTGATTATAAGACCTTTGTTGGATATATAATTTGTGAAAATTTTCTTTCATTCTGTAAATTGTCTGCTTACTCTGTTGATAGTTTATTATGCTATGCAAAAGTTTAGTTTAATTAGATCCCACTTGTCAATTTTTGTTTTTGTTGCAATTGCTTTTGAGGACCTAGTCATAAATTTCTTCCAAAGGTTGATGTCCAGAATAGTGTTTCCTTGATTTTCTTCTAGGATTCTTATAGCTTGAAGTCTTACATTTAGATCTTTAATCCATCTTGAGTAAATTTTGTATGGGGTGAAAGATAGTGGTTTCACTCTTCTGCATATGGCTAGCCAGCTGTCTCAGCCCATGGATTAAATAGGGAGTCTTTTTGCCACTGCTTATTTTTGTCAACTTTGTTGAAAGTCCGATGGCTGTAGGTCTGTGGCTTTACTTCCGGGGTCTCTATTCTGTTCCACTGGTGTGTGTATCTGTTTTCTGTTTTCCTACCAGTATCGTGCTGTTTTGAGTACTGTAAACTTATAGTAGTTTGCATTCAGGTAATGTGATGCCTCTAGCCTTTTTTTTTTTTTTTTTTTGCTTAGGATTGCTTTGGCTATTTGGACTCCTTTTAGGTTCCATATTAATTTTAGTATAGTTTTTTCCTAATTCTGTGAAAAATGAGATTGGTAGTCTCATAGGAATAGCATTGATTCTGTACATAGATCTGGACAGTATGGTCATTTAAATAATATTGATTCTTCCAATCCATGCGCATGGAATGTTTTTCCATTTTTTTGTGTGTCGTGTATGATTTCTTTCAGTAGTGTTTTATAGTTCTCATAAAGATCTTTCACCCCTTGTTAGATGTTTTCTCAGGTATTTTATTTTTTGTGTGTGGCTATTTTAAGTGGGAATGTGTTCCTGATTTGGCTCTCAGCTGAGACATTCTTAGGTTATAGAAATGCTACTGATTTTTGTACATTGATTTTTGCATCCTGAAACTTTATTAAATCAGTTATCAGTTCCAGGAGCCTTTTGGTAGAGTCTTTAGGGTTCTCTAGGTGTAGAATAATATTGTCAGTGAAGAGAGTTAGTTTCACTTCTTTTCCTATTTGTATGTCTTTTATTTATTTCTCTTGTCTGATTGCTCTGGCTAGGACATCCTTGATATTAATTTTTAATTAGATTTGTACTCAACATAAACCTTGACAACCTTTGAGTAGTGAGATGATATGATTGGGGATTTGTTTGAAAAAAAATTCACTTTCAGTGATGAATGAGAAACCTCAGAGAAGACTGAGGCAAGAGATAAGGAAACCTCTGAGGAATCTACATGTTTTTCATGTAGGTAGTCTTTTTTTTTTCTGCAGTTAGATTGTAATATCCTTGAAAGCAGGCATCATATCATTGTGATGTATCTCAATGATTATAATATACTTCAAGATAAGTATTTTGCAGTGTATTGTAGGCATATATTTTACAGTATAATAGCATTTCAATACATTCTTATTATTGAGTTGCAAGAGTTTAAATGCTCAAGTATAAAAGCTATTTGGGAAAAAATATGCTGAGTTGCCAAATCTGAAATGGATTAGCTTCTATTTTACAGCAGGACATAAGCTATTAAAGGGTTATTTTCCTATTCTTTCTAAAAGCTAGATGCTGGTATTTATAACCAAGAAATATTTCTTGTATGTGTGCTTATTTGAGCATAAAGTTCATGTATATGGGAAATACAATATAACAAATAGAAAAATGTACATACTTAAGTATTTATTATACCATAGCTTAAAAGTAAGTGATACCAAAGACATATTCACCGAGCTGCAAATGAGAACACAGTGCAATTGCATAGTTCAGTTAAGTAAATGAAGAAATTGGAGAAATATTCTACAATATTAAAAAATTATAAACTAAGAGAAAATGTCTAAGATTTAAAAAGTATGAACAGTTAGGTGAGTCTGCTTGTATTTTTATGTATCAATCTCATCATCATTCAGCTGACAGCATGTATTTAGCATCTTCATTTGCCAAGCATTTTGATTTATCGAAATCCTTGCTCTCAAAACTCTCACTTGATATAACTTCAACAGTTCTCCTTGATCAAAAATATGTCCTTTTATACTTGGACCTAAACGTTGCCAAGTTTTTGCTGATAAACCATTACATTAGATGTAAAATTAAGATAGAATCATATTTTACAATTAACTAGAATGCCCCTCTGTGATGATTAATATTATGTATTGATTTGACTGGGCCATGGAGTGCCCAGACATTTGGTCGAACATCATTCTGAAAGTGTCTGTGAAGATGCTTTGGATGAGATTAACATTTGAATTGGTAAATTGAATAAAATAGATTGCATTCCCTAATGTGGGTAGCCTTCATTAAATCAGCAGAAGTCCTGAGTCAAACAAAAAGATGACCTTCCCTTGAGGGAGGGGAACTCCTCCTGTCTGATTGCTTGAGCTAAGATGTTGTTCTTGTCTCTTCCTGCCTTCTGACTGGAATGAAAACATTGGCTGCTCTTGGGTATCAAACAAGAAACACCATCCAGCTACTCCATTGGCTCTCCTGGGTCTCCAGCTTGCCAACTTCAGAACTTGGGACTCCAGCTTTCATAACCACACGAACCAATTCCTTATAATCTACACATGCGTACAGGTATACATATATCCTGTTAGTTTTGTTTCTCTGTAGAACTCTAACACATCCTCCTCAACCTTGGTCAGAGAGGTTATTTTACCTAGAAAAGGAATTGGTATTTAGGTAGAAGTTACATGGTTAAAGCTCTCAAATACAATTTTAAGATGTTTAAAGGAGAATGGTCATCA
The DNA here is from genome assembly GCF_003255815.1 of Theropithecus gelada. Lineage (NCBI taxonomy): Eukaryota > Metazoa > Chordata > Mammalia > Primates > Cercopithecidae > Theropithecus > Theropithecus gelada. The sequence goes on from NC_037668.1 coordinate 107,761,487, forward strand.
AGTTGACCTTTCATATGTGAACTGATCCAGATCTAACTTCAATAATATTATCTAAAAACAAAACAAGCAAAATATTATTTAACCACTTTTTTGAAGTGAAAATACCTAATCAATGGGTGTGCATTTTTTGCATTATTCATAGAATCCACAGGTTACCAGCTGACTATTGAATCCTAAATATTTGGGTAATTTATATACTCTCTGAAATGATATTATTTTATCAATCAGTTTCATGTCCTTAACATGTATACTAATATTATTTAGCTTACTGAACATCTTTTGTGCCAATAGTATAAAATTATTAAGATAACTGTTCTCCTTTTCAAAATCACTAATTAGAAAGGTGCAAATATCACACAAACACACACATACGAAACACACCATAAAGAATGTTGGCATTCAGTTGGAGTTGTATTTTTCTTGTTTGTAGATTACATTAAGCCATTAATTCCTGTCTATTAGAGATTTCAGAGTAAAGAGGGAGAAAAAAGTTCAGCATGGTTTCAAGAAGAAGTGGCCTTAATATGTGTCAGTAAATTGATGATAGCTTACTATGGTTCTCTAGGCAGATGTTAAACATCTCATGGTACTTGGGTGAGTAATACCAATGTCATGCCGTGCACTTAATAAAGTAACTCCTGATAGCATTATTAATGATTTAAGCATTCTTAGAGTGCTTCATCTCTTTGAACACATTTTTTATAATGTCTAATGCTGTTTCTGTCCTGTGACTAAGCAGATAATCATGGCCATTTTTATTCAGTCAGTCACTTCTTGAATTGTTCGTTGTTGCCATGGGTATAAAAAACATCATGTAAAACACAATTCTATCCAGTAAACATTTGCTCTTTTTTTCCCCTAAGAAAAACTAATTTGTAGAAAAACAGACAGTTGAACTGAAGAGACTTTCAGTGGAATGATGGTTCCAAAACTAGTGTTTAACTGCTGCACAGACATTTCATATTCTGGTGTACAACAGATGTAGTTAAAATAGTGGATTTACTGTTATTTCTGGTGAAATTATCCCTAAAAATGACATAGTCATAAGTATTACAAAGAACCTTAGCTGACAGATTTATGAATTGAAGTCATTATTCTTAAGTGTTCATAAAAACTTTACAAATTTAAAATTAACATCATTGTTGATTTTGGTGATCTTTGTGATTGAAAGCATATGCCTGAAAGAAAATGAAGGGGGTCTTCTTCAAACAATATTCTGCACATTGAATAAACAACCAAATATCCTTAGATTGGCACTGAAAGCCACAAGCTAAGCTTGGAAATGATGTCTAGGCAATACCTGGCTTTTTTTCAGTACCAGTTGTGTAAAACATCAAACCCAAGACGTTAGGTTATTGCTATCTTTTAAATTTGGAAACATATTCTCACATCAATTGCAATTAAATATATAAGTTTAATTCACTCCATATTAATAAATACTTACTGTGTGTCTACTATGTGCCTGTTATTGCACTAGACTAAATTTAAAAATAGACCAGTCCTCTTCTTTTATGAGATTTATGTGCAATCATGAGATTTATAATTATAGTTTGTGCTAATTCCTATGATAGAAAAGTATACAGCATCAACTGGAGCTCTTGCATATTGCTGGTAAGAATATAAAATAGTACAACAACTTTGGAAAACTGGCAGTCTCTTATAAAACTAAAAATACACATAACATATGACCCATCAATCCTACTTTATCCAAGATAAATGAAAACCTGTGTCTATGGAAAGCTATATGCATGAAATTCCTAGCAACACTTTATTAGTAATGTACAAAATATGTACCTCAGTGGGTAAATGAACAAACAAGTTGTGGCATATCAGTAAAATGGGATAGTTTTCAGCATTAGGAAAGAACCCATTGCTAATACATGGATGAATTGCAAAAAATGTGAAAGAAGCCAGACACAAAATAAGACATATTTGTGTGAAATTCTAGAAGAGAAAATTATAATCTACAGTGCCCAAAAAACAAAACAAAACAAAAACCAAAAAAACAAAACAACAACAAAAAAAACCATACTGGAGGCAGGGACAGAAGCAGTGGCATTCACTGAAAACAGGCACAAGAAAACTTTCTGGGTGATAGGAATGCCCTACCTGTTGATTCAGTGATGTTATTTATACAGGTGTATAAATCAGTCAAAACTCACAGAACTGTGCATTTAAAATGGATACATTTTATTGAATAGATGTTGTATCTCAATAGTCTAGTTTAAAATGTGTATGGTAATATAGCAGCGACTAAGAAGGGATAGATCTCAGTTTGGAAAGTCAGAGATGTCTTTCTGATGAAGAATTTGTTAACGGAAAATAAATCTGGTGAACGAAGTCATCAAAAAGCATAGAGGTAAGAGGAGGCCTCTGAGAGACAGCCTGCTATATAGCCTGCTGTAAGTGAAGGACTAGTGTATGCCTGAGCTTTAAGGCAGTGGGTAGTATACAATATTTTAAAAACTGAAAGAAAATTGAAGTTGGAATTCAAAGGCTAATGGGAAAGTGAAGGTGAAATGAGCCCGGAGAAGCAAGCAAGTGCTACATCAGCCATGTATGCCATCTTAAGGATTTTGCTGCCTCTGCAAGACAGCTTGATTAGAAAGGCTAGGATAAAGGCAGAACCACCTGTCTCGACTTGCTGACTTCCTCGTGATGAATTCGGTAGCTACTAAGTATCTTCCATATATTATTGCAAAGAGTTGCTTGTTTCTTAATCAACTTTAGAACTTCAGTGTCTTGTAGATTCCTGTCCTGTAATCTGTGTAAGTGCCCGGAAGGGTGTCCAGCACGTAACAGGTACTCAATAACTACACATTTCATAAAAAGAAATATTAAAATCTGTGAGAGAAAAAAAGAATGCATAAAACATACTTCTATGTGGGTGATACTTGTACAAAGTATAAAATGAGAAGCATAGAACACAAGCAAAACTGCTCACTAATGAAAAGGTTGAGAAAGAGCTAATTTCTTTAATTTACCATGTGTTCATAAAAAGCAATAAAAAAGTTGCCTGCCAGAGAAACCGACAAAATTGAATTTAAAAAATTACAAATATTCAGCCAACATTAGAAAAATTTCCATCACAGTTATAATTTAAGAAATGCAAATAAATATAAGATTTAAAAATTTATCAGATAGTGAAACATGCAAATGTTTGGTAATATTCATAGTTCGTGAAGGATTGGGGAAATATACAGTTTCAAATACAATTGCTGCCAAATATTTGGAAGAAAATTTGGCAATATGTCGCAAAATTAAAGATGCATATATCAACAGACCTAGATCTCATTGCTAGAAAGTTACTCTACTAGAATGCACATAAATTATATCAATATATTTACCACCAACATATAACATTTGTTGAATGATACCTATGAACAATGACTATTCTTGAAGCTGATGAGAATGAGCTAAGAAAGGAAGATAAGGTCCTTGAACATAATAAGTGTCACTAACTGAGGAGTTAACATCCTAGTTAGAAGCTTGTGAGAAATGTATAAGAGTGGTCATTGAATCAGTAGAGTACTTGTTAGTTAAATGTTGACATATCTACCCAAAAGAACATTAGGTAGCCATTGAAAAGAACCTTGTGGACGTATTAATTATTCATTAATTAAAAATGGAAATAATATGTACTTAAATAAAAAAAAGCAAGATGTGGAATAGTGCATGTAGTAATGTATGATTAACTTTATGAATATTTTTTATGTCTAAAAGATATTTATCCTAAAGATTCACACAGAAATTTGCATCTTTTTTGGAAAGAGAATTAACTTTTTTTTGGAAAGAGATAGAATGAGGAAGACAGTTTTCTATTGATTTTACATGTCTGTAATGTCTGAATTTTTAAAGCATGTCCAAACAATATCAACAGAGATTAATAGAACCATTAAAAAATTTATTCCTTATACTTATATAATTAATATTAAATCCTAAAATTTTTTGCAAAAAAAAAAAAATCCAGAAGGAAAAAAATAATAAATGTTGACTTCCTGAGACCATAGCTGGATGGAAAAACCCTTTCTTTTTACAATCTGAGGGAACATACTCTCTCAAATTTATTATAAAAGGAGACTACTTCACTTTTTCAATTCTCTCAGAAAGCTGGCCCTAAAAAGCATGGTATGCTTATTGAATTCTAAGTTGGAATCTGAAGTAAATCTTTCTGATTTCATTCTTGGAGTCAACAGAAGCAGGAATTGTTGAAGTGCTGACACCTTGCAAACTCTAGTCCTGTGCTCTAGTCCTGAACTGTAATAAGTGGGGCTCCTCGTGTCCCCCAAGGCATGGACTTTTTATTTATTTATACTTTGTGAAGTCTTATCAGGTTGATGCTCTGTATCACTTGCACTATACAAGACTCAGGATAAAATATTTTATGTGTTTGCTAAAGACTTTAGGAAATAGAAAATGTCTAAGCTTAATTTTACAAATTAATCAGGAATAAAAAATATCTGTCAGTCAGGATTCTCCATCAAGATGCTGGATTTTGCTGAAATTTATTTATTTTTTCTAATGAGATGTTTTTGATAGCCACTGTCTCTTCTCTGTAGTTCATGGAAGATAGATGTTATCTGCATTATTTATTATTGAAACGGTGGTGTATCTTGGTTAGACTCTAAACTCAAAACAGTTCTTATGACTAACCCTATGTCTCCCATAAAAATAATGAATTATGTAATGTTCAAATTTCTCCACTATAACATCACTGTTTCTGGCAAGCTAGTTGGCTATTTTTATTAAATGTTGCTCATCTGCCATATGGACTCCCATTTTGAAGTTAATTATAAAACAGAGATGAAGACATATTAAATTTCTAAAGTAACTTTCCAATTAAAAATATTTTAGGAGACCACATCATATAAAATGATTTCTACACAGTTCTATACCTCAAGAGCAAGTGTTCCTTTCCCTAATTACATGTAAAATGACACAAACTGCTAAAATGTTTTATTCAGGTGAAGTCACCAACCATTGGCAACGCACCATTACTTCAAATGGAAACAAAAACCTTGCAGAATTGGGTAGTATACAGAGCCTATAGTACTTTTAATTGACTATAGTCTTTAAATTATCACTTAAACTGTTGTCAAATGTTTTTAAGTTTGAAAATGTTGTCGTATTGCTTGTTAAGATAGTATCAATATGAACTTATGGTCATTATAATGATCGCTAATAACTTATCATTTATCATCTTTGAAATCCCCCAAATTACACCTTGTTTATCTTAAAACCTTCTCCTTTAATTGCATACATCCTCTGGGCTGACTTTCATTATTCTACATAACGTTTCTTTTCAGTTTATATCTAGACTGTGTTTCCTAAATTAGAACTCTCTCCTTCCTTACGGATTTTTTTTTCTGACAAAGCAGTTTTGATCTTTCCAGCCATGTAACTCTCATAAAAACCATTCTCTCAAAACTACCTGAGTTTTCTGTGTATACATAATGACTTAGTTATATGTTAGGGTGATGAAAAAGAATATCTATTTTTGCTAAAATAAGGGTAAAATATTGGATCTTTTTCTTTATCAGTTTACAAAAGTGTTAAACAGGAAACAAACTCTCTTATTTGTTCTCTAATTACTACCAATAAAAAAGAATAAATGAAGCCAAAAAAAAAAGGAGAATCTGAAGTCAAGTGTGAATTTCTCAGATCAGTTGTGAATTCTTAATGTGAGAGTTAACTAGGATCTCTACTATCAAGATCATGGTTGCTAATAACATTTCTTCTTAGGAATCAACATTATTTATTTACTTAAATCAGAAAAAATTTAGTTAGTGCTATGGCATGCAAAACACTGCTAGACACTTTTAGGGCTCAAAGATAAAAGTGATTATTTCTTACTCTCTATAAGTTCTCAAAGAAACTGACATAATTATTTTAAGTAAATAAATGCTTATTGAATGACTACTGTTATAATTATGGCCAAATATTGTTACTATATCCTCACAAAGAAGCCCAAATAACTTCCCCAAGTCACATAATAATGATTGATGGAGTAAATACATTTGATTTGAAAAGCCATTCCTCGTGTCTTTTTAAAAATATTTTGTTTCTAAAACTAGAAACAAAATTATCAATGTTTATGGGTTTATCCTACCATTCAGTTTAGAAAACATCTTAAGAACCAGTGTGGAATCTGTTCTGAATAGGAACTCACTGAAGCATGAGTATCAGGACCTTTTATCCCTACTCTATAGGCAAAGAAGTTCAAAAGTGGAGAGCTTAAGGGACTTGCAAGAAATAGCACATTAAGTTAACATAATTCTATCTGCTATAAGACATCCCCTCAAATATTAGCTCTTTAACTCCCCAAAAATATATTGCTTTATTTAAGTTAGTGCAAACCTCAGATGTGTAGACAGTGGAGGCTTACTTCTGTATAGTTCAAGGACCTAGGCTGACTTACTCTGACTTCTTTACCATGTGACTTCTAGAGTCACTCTGGGCATCAATCTCCAAAACATGGAAAGAGAATGGGTATTGTGTTACATGGAATTTTTGTAATGCGCTAAGATTGGGAATAGTGTTTAACATGTTCAGTGCACATTTCATGGGCCAGAATAGTCATATGGCCTGAGTCATAATTGCATTAGAAAGGAGGTTGGCTCTATAATTGTTGTGGTTATTTATTATTGCATAACTAAAAACTCCAAATCTTAATCTTTCAAAGAAGAATTAATTGTTCTCTCTTGTGTTTCTGAAGTTGACTGGACTCAGCTGGATGCTTTTGGTCTCTTGTGGTTGCAGTTTGAGACTGGCTGGGTCAGTAATCATAGGAAGGCTAACTGAACAATTTCAAATCAAGTAGGCTCACTCACATAACAAGATTGACACTGTTTGCTAACTGTTAGCTCAGCTGGGGCTACTGGCCTTCTAGAGTAGCCTTTTCAAGTGATGTAAGTTTCTTACAAGATGACAACTGAGTTCCTAGTGGAAGCATCCTAAAAGCAAGCATTCCAAGGAACAGGAAGAGGCTGCCTGTTAAATTCAGAATTATGCTGGGACTGACACAGTGCCACCTCTACCATAATCTATTGGTCATAGAGCTCACTCTGTTTCAAAGGAGTAGAGAAATAGACATTGACTCTTAGATATGAGAGTGACAATATCACATTGAGTGAGAGCATGGGAGATACAGGAGAAAATGTTGCAACGATCTTTAGAAAACACAAGTTGCCACTATAAAGTAACTATATGCCTAGTAAGGCAGGGAGACAGATTTGATGAATAGCTAGCCCATATCTACCATATTCAGTTGATAAGATAATATACCAAGGCCATAGACTCCACAAGCCTGATTACCCAGTATAAACACTGAATAATCAAGTTGAAATAAACTTTTATGATTATTTTGCTAATTATTCATCTCTACGAAGAGCTAAAGAGTAATAACATTGGGCTAATCATTTGTACTGGATTATCTGCTACTTTTTTACTAAGCATTATAACTAGTCAGCTACATAGAAGGCAAGTTAATCAGACCCCTCCATTATAGAGAGAACTTCTTTTCCTCACTGGGAAACACTTATTCTGGATATGGATTTGCTTTGTCTTCCTGCAAAGCTCCTGTTAGAACACATGTCTATGCTTACTTCATCATTATAGTTTTGCACACAAAAAATTTTGATTTCTGCTCAAGGAGCTAATTTTAGAGCAAAATAAATAAGCAGTCATCTCACCTCATATGATGTATGGGTGGGTTTTAACAATTACCACATTACCCAGATGCAGGTGGCCTTAGAGAATATTGAAATAAGCTATTGAAGACTCAGTTAAAGTCCCAGTTGGGAAAAAACATTGGAGAGTCAGGTGTTATTCTGAATATATTTGATGGAGTAACCAACATATGGTGCTCTTTCTCTTATAACTAGACTATATTTGTCTGTGAGTCAAAATAATGGAAATCAGTATAGCTCTAACACATAACTCAGTAACGTTCTGCTTCATTTGGAGTTTGCTTTAGTTTGGACTTTTCTGGGTTAGAGTTTTAGTCATCATGCTAATTAATTTTATGCAAAGAACAAATAATCTTCAAAATCTTAGTGGCTTAACTCCACAAAGCTTTTTTTTTTTTTTTTTTTTTTTGCTTATGTAAGGTTTGGTGGAGTCTCTGCTCTATTGTGTGCATAGGCAGTGTGGTTACAATCATCTTGTAGCACTTCCATCTTAAAACATGACTTCCAATATCTGACTGACCAGGAAAAAGAGGGATGAAGAAAACATGTCATCTCTAGAGTGCTACAGACCTGCTGTGGTGCATCTCCATTCACATGTCCACTGGCCAGAACCAAATCACATGACTCTCACGTCAATTTCAAGGAATGCAGGGAGGCCAGTAATATTTGTTGACCCTAATTCTCTCTGCCACAGACATTTTAATCAACACAAAATTGGGGCTTCCTTCAGAAGATGCAGCAATGCTCCCACTGAAGTACAAATTGAGACTGTCACCTTTTGGGCTCCTAATGCCACTGAGCCAACATGCAAAGATGAAAAAATATGACTCTATTTGTTGGAGTAATTAATACTGATTACCAAGGACAAATAAGGCTTTTACTATACAATGGCAATAGGAAGAACTAAGACAGATACTCCAGGGATGCTCTAGGGATGCTTGTGAATATTACTATATCCAGGGGAAGAGTGCAGGTAAAAAATAAAGACTACAGTAGCCACTGGAAGTGAGAGAAACTATATTAGCTTTTGCTATATAACAGTAAAAACCACAACCACCACTAAAACAAACACGTGAAATTTCAGTGGCAAACAAAAATATATTGTCACAATCACAGGCTTGCTGCTGTATGACTCAGCTAATGTTAGGCTGAATTTGGCAAAGTTCAGCTGAGCAAGGCTAGATTCCAGGTTTCTGAAACGGTTCAGATCTGCTCCAGAAGTTTTTAAAGTCAGGCTAAAGAGGCAGAGTGACACTTTGTCCCTGCCTGGAACATGCCCTTCTCACATCAGACCACAGGAGAGCAAATCACAGTTAAGGCTCCTTCTCATATCACATCGGTTAACATTCTGCAGGTCAAAACAAGTCACGTGGCTAAGCTCAATATCTGTATAGCACAAAAAATACCCTGACTTTTTTGGTTGTGTGTGTGTTGTACAAAGTTACATGGCAAAGGATGTTACTGAATAATCTGTAACAGGAAAGAATGAAGATTTGGAAATAATACACTTAATACTACTTATGTAATAATGCTACCATAAGTAATAAAAGTTTCAATTTGCTACAACACCAAGTCATGAGACTCTGGCTTAGGATAAAAAGAATATGGAATTGGAAGTGAAAGAGAACAGTAAAGGTTAACTTTTTTAAGGGATAAAAAGAGTTAGTTTCATGGAAACTGGCTGCTCTCCAATAATGAAAGCATTTAATCTTGGTCAACTATAATACTTGCATTCCAGTACCTCTAGTTACATTAGGAAGGACTTTGGTAGTCACCCAGTCACATGAAGATAATGAGTAAGGCCATTAGTTCAACACGTTTTGGAACTGCAATCACAAGGCATGGGCACAGCCTCTTGATCATGTCAGGGAAGGAGTTGCTATTTCCTTTGCTCATATGCAGAGCTAGAAGGAAGAGGCTACAGCCAGGATTCTAACACATCATATGGCTGTTGTATCCCTGTCATTAATCTTGCCACTGACTTTCTAATCAAAAGCCTCTAATAAACCCCCTCAAGTTCAAGTTACTTAGCCTCGTCCTTAAAATCTAGTGTTTGTCCCTGCTTGATTTCTGTGTGCTATCCCTAGAATTCCAAGAAAAGAGGGGCTTGGCATGTCTGCTACTGCTACTGCTCCATCCTCGTGAGTTTTCCCCAGCAGTCCTGTGGTGCGTGTGTCCGTGTGTGGTCTACCATTGATTTTGTCTGCTTGATCACTCACAAATCCTGATTTTCTGCAGGACTTTTGATATGTTTTAGGTTCAGCTAAACATGAAATGCATTTATGTGATAGTTAGAAGATGGAGGGGATAAACAGAATAATTTGTCTTCCTCTGGAAGAAGTGGCAGATATTTGAGGGTTTTGTTTTTTTGTTTTTTGTTTAGTTTATGACTTAGATTTTATTCCCTCTGAAGATCATGAATGACTTAGCTACTATGACGTAAGCAGCAATTTTCTGCAGGTGACAGCAGCAACTTTGAATCTCCCAGGACTATAGCTGAACCTCTACTCAAAGTCCATCAATATTTTAAGTTCTTCAGTTCCTCCCAGTGCATGGTGAGAATCTTATTTATTTATTTATTTTTTATTAAACCCCTTTCTACTTGAAATAGAGAGTGGGATTTCTTTTTTCCTGATTAATCCTTGAATGATGCCATATTGCTGACTGAACACTTTGCATTCAAGTTTGACTTTTCCCAAAATAGATGTTTCTGTCTTCATGAGTTAAAGGCTCATCTATTTTTTGCTACTAACTTCTACCATGTGTTTTATTTTTTAATGCCTCGCATAATTCTATTATAACCTGCCTTCAACCGTTTAGAGTTGGCTGCCAAGTAAACTCACCCTGGTACACTATGTCTGTTAGAACTTAAAGAGTCTAACTAGGCTTGTCTCCCAAAATAAATCGGCCATATCAATCAAATTCTCAGCCAAAAGTGTCAGGGGTTTCACATGAACATACAGGTCAGTAAGACAAATGAATGAAACAAGTTCAGGCCAGGCTCGGTGGCTCACGCCTGTAATCCCAACATTTTGGGAGGACGAGGTGGGTGGATCACAAGGTCAGGAGTTCGAGACCAGCCTAGCCAACATGATGAAACCCCGTCTCTACTAAAAATACAAAAGTTAGCTGGGCGTGGTGGGAGGCGCCGGTAATCCCAGCTTCTTGGTAGGCTGAGGCAGGAGAATTGCTTGAACCCAGGAGGTGGAGGTTGCAGTGAGCTGAACTCGCACCACTGTACTCCAGTCTGGGTGACAGAGAAAGAACTGTCTCAAAAAAAAAAAAAAAAAAGTTCAAAACATTTGAGTACGTAAACCATTTTGCTATATTGAAGTTTGTATCAAAATGTTTTATAATTAGAAGATAATTGTGCCACTGTACTCCACCCTGGGCGACAAAGTGAGGCTCAAAATAAATAAATAAAAGAAGATACAATTGTTTGAGAAATAAAAAGCTGATCGTATGTGGACATTTTAACAGCTAAAGATTCATCGATTCCACTCTGGCTCAGCCCAACCAGTAACTCTAACTAGCCAGATATCCATTAGAAGCAGATAGAAGCCGGGCGCGGTGGCTCAAGCCTGTAATCCCAGCACTTTGGGAGGCCGAGAAGGGCGGATCACGAGGTCAGGAGATCGAGACCATCCTGGCTAACACGGTGAAACCCCGTCTCTATTAAGAAATACAAAAAACTAGCCGGGCGAGGTGGCGGGCGCCTGTAGTCCCAGCTACTCGGGAGGCTGAGGCAGGAGAATGGCGTGAACCCGGGAAGCGGAGCTTGCAGTGAGCTGAGATCCGGCCACTGCAGTCCAGCCTGGGTGACAGAGCGAGACTCCGTCTCAAAAAAAAAAAAAAA